>NC_138729.1:35251849-35376849 GCF_965113295.1 Leuciscus leuciscus | reverse complement strand
TGTAAGTCGCTTTGGACAAAAGCGTCTGCTAAATGATTAAATGTAAATGTACTTAGGACCATGTGATATTTCAGTTTTTCTTTTTTAATAAATGTGCAAAAATGTCAACAATTCTGTGTTTTTCTGTCAATATGGGGTGCTGTGTGTACAATAATGAGGTGAAAAAATGAACTTAAATGATTTTACCAAATGGCTGCAATATAACAGAGTGAAAAATTTAAGGGGGTCTGAATACTTTCCGTACCCACTGTATATATATATATATATGTAGTGGGGAGAACAAGTATTTGATACACTGCCGATTTTGCAGGTTTTCCCACTTACAAAGCATGTAGAAGTCTATCATTTTTATCATAGGTACTCTTCTACGGTGAGTGACGGAATCTAAAACAAAAATCCAGAAAATCACATTGTATAATTGTTAAGTAATTGATTTGCATTTTATTGCATGACATAAGTATTTGATACATCAGAAAAGTAGAACTTAATATTTGGTACAGAAACCTTTGTTTGCAATTACAGAGATCATACGTTTCCTGTAGTTCTTGACCAGGTTTGCACACACTGCAGCAGGGATTTTGGCCCACTCCTCTATACAGACCTTCTCCAGATCCTTCAGGTTTCAGGGCTGTCGCTGGGCAATACAGACTTTCAGCTCCCTCCAAAGATTTTCTATTGGGTTCAGGTCTGGAGACTGGCTAGGCCACTCCAGGACCTTGAGATGCTTCTTACGGAGCCACTCCTTAGTTGCCCTGGCTGTGTGTTTCGGGTCGTTGTCATGCTGGAAGACCCAGCCACGACCCATCTTCAATGCTCTTACTGAGGGAAGGAGGTTGTTGGCCAAGATCTCGCGATACATGGCCCCATCCATCCTCCCCTCAATACGGTGCAGTCGTCCTGTCCCTTTTGCAGAAAAGCATCCCCAAAGAATGATGTTTCCACCTCCTTGCTTCACGGTTGGGATGGTGTTCTTGGGGTTGTACTCATCCTTCTTCTTCCTCCAAACACAGTGAGTGGAGTTTAGACCAAAAAGCTATATTTTTGTCTCATCAGACCTCATGACCTTCTCCCATTCCTCCTCTGGATCATCCAAATGGTCATTGGCAAACTTCAGACGGGCCTGGACATGCGCTGGCTTGAGCAGGGGGACCTTGCGTGCGCTGCAGGATTTTAATCCATGACGGCGTAGTGCGTTACTAATGGTTTTCTTTGAGACTGTGGTCTTTTATACAAGTAACGAGTTCAAACAGGTGCAGTTAATACAGGTAATGAGTGGAGAACAGGAGGGCTTCTTAAAGAAAAACTAACAGGTCTGTGAGAGCCGGAATTCTTACTGGTTGGTAGGTGATCAAATACTTATGTCATGCAATAAAATGCAAATTATTTATTTAAAAATCATATTATGTGATTTTCTGGATTTTTGTCTTAGATTCCGTCTCTCACAGTTGAAGTGTACCTATGATAAAAATACAGACCTCTATGCTTTGTAAGTAGGAACACCTGCAAAATCGGCAGTGTATCAAATACTTGTTCTCCCCACTGTATATATATTAATGAATTGTTCCTAAACAACCTTTATTTTAAAAAAAAAGGTTTTCTGATATTTTTATTAATCAAAACAAATTTAACAAAATTTTTGTTTAAGAAAACAGCTCTTGTGGTTAATTATTTAATATATTGAGAATTTATATTAATAAAAAAACGTTTGAAAACCTGCTGCTTTGTCATTTTTACAGCAGAACATACCGGACGAAATATTATATAATATATGAAAAGGCATCAAATATTGTGATGGACAAGTCAACTAGTTGAAAACCATTTCTTTAACCTGCGTAAAGCAGCGGGACTTTTATTTTGGTAACTTCACTACCCGGAAATCTCCTCACGTTGAAGTGAACGGGGAAAAACACGTGTGAAACTTTACTCTGTAGACGTACAGCTGTTTATGTTCTGTTTTTTTACTGTTCACAAGTTAACTTCACTCGCGTTTAGCTTGGAACTGACATCTCTGCTATTCAAACGAAGGATAATACGCCATTTAGCATTTTGTAAGAAGTCGGGTATCTGTGAGAGTTTAGAATAGTTATTTAGGTACTACGCCGCGTCTTAAAAAGCCTGCTTACTGACATGGCTGAGGACATGCTAATGCTCAACATCTCCTCAGATCCCGTAACGTTTCACAGAAAGACAGACCGAAGTCATCTGACATCAGCAGAGAAATGGGCACAGGTGAGTCAGTCCTCCACCTTCTGTTTTCATTTTCATCACACACTGATGTACTCCGCTTTACACACGTTTCTTTTCAGCCTGATTGTGAAGTGCTGTACTGTCTGTATTGATGTTACAGAAAAAGCTACAATCAAAGAGGAAGGCTGTCTTTGAGCCCCAAGAGAGCAGCGCCTCCAAACAGAGGAAGATTAATCAAACTGGTCAACAGCACACACACAAGCAAAAGCTGCAAACCCCCAAAAGCCCCTCTCGGAGGAGTAATAATAGAGACACAGAGGAGAACGGAGACCAGAGTGAAATCACTGCAGCAAAGTCGCCATCAAAGGTGAAAACATTTCCAAAGAAAGCTCCCGAAGAGCATGGAGACCATGGCAGACCATTTATCAAGACATCGTCTCTCTTCAGAAACAACCCAGAGATCCCTGATGTCCTCAGGTAGATGCAACACATTTGAGCTTGTGTGAATGGACTCAGGTCTTTCTCAAAATTGACCTTTCCATGCCATTTTTTTCTCATTTCAGTCCTGCTGTAAATCTAGTAAAGGAGAAAGTCTTCACCAGCAATACATTTGAAGAACTAAATCTACATCCTCATCTGGTAAGAACAAACCTCAATATCTCTTAACAAATGTCTCAACTGAAATGCTCATCCTATCTTTAGTCTTATACAGTCTTCTTCTCATCTAAACAATTTCACAGGTGGCAACGCTCCATAAGGTGTTGAATGTGACCAGTATGACGAGGTACTGAGGCTTCATCTCATCGTTGTATTGTCCTCCTCCTCTGTCTCTTGTCATTTTTCTAATTTTCATCTGTGTCCAGTGTCCAGAAACAAACCATACCAGTGCTGATATCTGGTAAAGATGCAGTAGTGCGCTCACAGACTGGATCAGGTGGGATTTATGGCCTCTTTTGTGTTAATACGTTTTTTTATATTAAAATTACTAAATTAAATGTAATAAATAACCAAGAATGTCTTAAATGTATTGTTTAATGATCAGTTCATGATTCATGCCATTTACAACAATCCCACATGCAGTACTAACTCGACAGTTGTGTTATTTCTTGGCGCTGTAAAAAATAGTAATCACAAAAGTGTTTAAGTTAGATGAATCAGAGTAAGAAGAAGAAAAAAAACCAAAAATAATTTGAAAAATGTATATGCCTTGTACAGGAAAAACATTGGCATATGGAATTCCAGTGGTTCAGTTCTTACAAGCGATGCAACCTAAAGTGAAGGCGAGTCAACGAATGTCTAAAACATCACATTCAACATCAGGACTTTACTGACTGATCACATAATCATTCATAATTTATGTTTTATTATAGTTGGCTAAAATTAATACATTTGTTTATTTTGAAAAAGACATGTCATTTATTGATCCTGTGTGGAGAAATTGGGGTCATTAGCAGTCATACATTCAACATTGCACATTACACACATCATAACGTACAATACTAGAAATACATGAATGTTAGAAAAGTACACAATATACATTCAAATAAATTGGCACAATTAGTTTTGAGTCAGACTGAACATGTTACCAATAAAATAGCTAATGCACCATTAATCATGTATTTGTAGTCATGTACAACAACTTGTATATTATAAATTAAACTTAATGTACTTTTTCAGAGATCAGATGGGCCTTTAGCTGTTGTGATTGTTCCAACCAGAGAGGTATTGTATTAATTAATATAAAACCACCAACATTTTCTGATTTATCTTGGGGATGAACACATATACATTTCCTCTTGTTGTATACTATTATTTCCTTCCAACATGAATGTGTCTCTGGTTGTCCCTCAGCTTGCCCTGCAGAGCTTTCAGATGTTTCAGAAGCTTCTAAAAGTGAGAATTTGCAATTTTGCTAAATTAATATGTTGTATTGACATAATTGAGTTGACGTAAATCAAATCAATCTTCACTCAATGTACTTATTCCTTTCAGCCTTTCACCTGGATCGTGCCAGGAGTTCTGATGGGAGGAGAAAAAAGGAAAGCAGAAAAAGCCAGGTTAAAAAAAAAACACAAACACACACAAAATGCATTGTCTGCGAGAGTTCATTATATCATTATTATGAATGCATTTTCAATAGATTTCAACTTTGCTGCAAATACACTTCTGTTCAAAAGTTAGTATGATAAAAAAAAAAAAAAAGAAATTAATACTTTTATTCAGCAAATATGCAGTGAATTGATCAAAAGTGACTGCAAAAACATTTATAATGTTACAAAATAATAGCTTTCTCATAAAAGCTGTTCTTATGAAGATTCTATTCAGAAAAGATTCATGAAAACAGCAGCACAACTGTTTTCAACATTGATAATAATAAATGTTTCTTGAGTAGCAAATCATATTAGAATGATTTCTGAAGGATCATGTGACACTGAAGACTGGAGTTATGATGCTGAAATTTCAGCTTTGCCATATCAGCCACCATTACTCCAGTCTTCAGTGTCACATGATTCTTAAATGAATAAATTACATTTTTAAATATATTAAAATAGAAAACAGTTCATTCAAATTGTAATAATGTTTCACAATATTACTATTTCTGCTGTGTTTTTGATCAAATAAATGCTGCCATAGTGAGCAATGAGCATAAGAGACTTTTAAAAAGATTTAAGTCTTACTGACCTAACCAAACTTTTGAACGATAGTGTGTATTTCATTCTGCAATGTCACTTCAGTCTGCGCTTGTCTGTCTTTGTCTTGACTTCAGACTGAGGAAGGGCATTAATGTTCTGATCTCGACCCCAGGCCGACTGGTGGACCACATCAAGAACACTCTTAGTATAGCTTTCAGTGCTGTGCACTGGCTCATTCTGGATGAAGCCGACAGGTCAGTGTGTTTGCTGATTTGAACTGAGAATGACATTATGTGCTTTAAAAAAGTTCACTGGTCCGCTCCCTGCTACGCTGTGCGTACATGCTCTGATAGTAATAGCTTTGTTGGACTATACTTTATTTGGATAATTGGCTATACATTTTAGATTTCGGCTCAGAATGTTCATTTTCATGCAGCCCTAATTTTATCGATTAGTTCTTGCAGCCTATTTTGCAGGTGTATTTTTGCAGCCTATTTTGCAGATTTTACCATTATATGTGTTCTGTACTGAAGGACTCTGGATTTGGGCTTTGAGAAAGATCTGACTCTGATTCTGAATGCTCTGAACGCCACTGGACTTGCCAGACAGAATGTGCTGCTTTCGGCCACACTCACCGAGGGTAAGCTCAGCGTCCGCTCACTATCACTGTCACATAATGAGAGCGTGTGTCTGGCTGTAAAGTGAGACCGAGGCGCAAGCGTTCACTTTAGACTGTGGGAGGTACCATACTTACTTTACTCTAGTGGAAGCAGACTGGGATGAGCTGACAGGAGTTGTTGTCTCTCAAGTCCAGTCTGTCTCTGCTCGGCGTGAGAAAACAGGCTCTTTATCCCAATGAAAACTGAAAGTTTTTGAGCCTCTTATAGCACCCTTCAGTTTTAAGGTTCACAAAAACGTCTTACTCTTACAACATTTTTGATCACAAAAGCATTTTTGGGGACTATCTATGGACGTACTTTTGACTCTGTTCTCTGCATTTCCAGGGCTGTCCCGATTAGCCAGTATCAGTATGAGGGATCCTGTGAGTATCCATGTGTCAGAGGGGAGTGGGGAGACAGTTGAAGCGTTTCCCCAGGCGGGCCCTCAGGCTCTGTCAGACAGTTACGCGGTTCCTGAGAGACTGCAGCAGCATGTGGTGGTGGTGCCCAGCAAACTCCACCTGGTCTGTTTGGCTGCCTTTATTCTAACCAAATGCAAGGTAGAGAACACCATAATGTTAAAACCCAGTTATTAACACTCAGTGGTATTGTGTGGTACACTGTAGATCACCTCGTGTCATTTCAGTTTGACTAATGTGAATCATTCAAACGTTTTATAATCTACCAAAGCTGGAGCTGTTTTAGATGATCCCTATATATATAGTTATTTGTCCTTCTAATATACACTACATATGTCAAAGTAAAACATCTGTATAATTTTAATTGCTGTTGTTTTTTTGTATTTATGCAACTTTTGTATTTTTGTAACTCCGCTTTTGCCTCAGATACTGACAAGACACTCAAAAAAACTTTACTACCTACTAATATACAATACTGTTTATGTTTTTGAAAGAAGTCTCTTATGATAAGCAAGGCTACATTTATCTGATCAAAAATACAGAATACTCCAGTTTTCAGTGTCACATGATCCTTCAGAAATTATTCTAATATACTGATTTGATGCTCAAGAATAATTTCTTATTAATATAAAAAAATATTGATATTGCTTAATGTTTCTTTGATGAATAGGAAGTTAAAAAGAACAGCATTTAGTTGAAATACAAATCTTTTTAACATTATAAATATATTTACTCTCACTTTTGATCAATTTAATGCATCTTTGCTCAATGAAAGTATACTTTTTTTTTTATCTTTTTTTTTTTTTATCTCACTGACCCCAAACATTTGAACAGTATTGTTTGTGTAATTACCTAAATGTATTTTAATTCTCAGCTATTTTAACTGATAACCAACTATGTTATTACTGCTAGTTTACAGTAACCAAGAAAGTAATTTGCTCGTAACATTGCTCGTAACATTGCACATTAGATGCATACCTTGCTGACACTGGACTTATGTATGTTGCTGTGTTTTCTTACACAGTTTGAGAAGCGGCAGAAGCTGATCGTTTTCATATCCAGCTGTGAGGCTGTAGAGTTCCTGCTCACTCTCTTCACTGCAGTCCTCTGTGAGAATCCCAACACCACATCAACCAAACGTACCTCAGACCTCAACTTCTACAGGCTCCACGGCAACATGAGACAGGAGGTGAGACATTATGTGCCAATCCAGAAAAGAGCTATGGGTTTTAAAGAGGCTAATTCTCACACAAGTGTATTAGACCATTAACTCCCGCATAGGACACTTACGTTTTTTGCTGCTGTGTCTTTAACTATTGACTTTACGTATGTAAATAATTGGTTATTATAAGTGACTAACCGCTTTGCATGTGAAATGATGAACACCTCTGAACACCTTTAAATTGGTTCTGATTTAATGTATTTTTGGCCACTGCATAATTCCTGTTCTTCCATTTCAGTTATTTTTTTAATTCTTCACTGTTATTCAGAAATCATTCTGATATGCTGATTTGCTGATCAAGAAACATTTCTTCTTATTATTAATAATGCTGAAAACAGTTGTGCTGCTTAATATTTTTGTGGAAATCTACATGTTTTATCAGGATTCTTTGATGAGTATAAAGTTTAAAGGAACAGCATTTATTTGAAATAGAAATTTTGAACGGTAGTGTAGATACTATTTTTCATGATATATTCTCTTTAATGTATATCAGTAGAAAGTATTTTTAGTTTTCTGTGAATATATCAGGGTCCCCACGGTAATGAAAATCTTGAAAATATCAGTGAATTTTCTAAGTGTGATATTTAAGCCTGCAAAGTAATAAAATCTTAAATGAATGTAAATTTTTATAATGAATATACATGTTTCTAGTTATGCAAAGCTCTTAAATATGTTATTGGGTAGAATATGTTTTTTGTGAGTGCAATCACTTTAAGAATATTTTTTTAAATCATCCATGAATCAAGAACACACTCTAAACAAAAATGGTGCTAAATAGCACTAAAAGTGGTTCATTGGCTTGTAATCATAGGGGAACCACTTTAAGTGCCATATAGCACCTACCTTTGTCAAATGGTGCTATGTAGAACCATAAGAGGTGCCATATAGCACCTTAACCACCCCAACGAACCGCTAAAGAACCGCTGAAGAACCAAACTGGGCTTAACAGGTTCTTTAAATGGTAGTGGTGCTATATAGCACCTTAACCACCGCAAAGAACCCCTGAAGAACCGCTGAAGAACCATTTTTTTTGTGTGTGCAACTGGAAGAGTCTTGGTCATTCTGGAAAGGCATTGACCTCCAAACATAGTTCTATATTTTAAGTTTAAATACAAAACAAATTATTTTGCATTTTTATACATTGAAGGCTAGTATGTCTATCAGTGATGCGCGGGTTGATCCGAAATGAGCGGGTGCCTGCGGTCACCCGCGGTCACCCGCGGTTACGAGTCATCCAAAAATATTTTTAATGATATTCGGGTCGCGGTCGGTCGGGTCGTTTGAAATAAAGATGCCAATTAAACCTTTGTAATTTATATAGTACTAGAGAGCATATGAGCGGAGTGGAGCGGTGAGAATCTCCGCTCATCGCTCACGGAACTGTCCACCCCTCCGCTCCCCCGCTCAAACATCAGGCCGCTCCGCTTATCGCTCAGCGCTCAACGCAGTTTGCTCCGCGCTCCACCAAAATCGCCCCCCGCTCGCTCCAAAAAAGGAAAAAAAATCTACATGTATATCACTGTTAGCTTAGACCACAGCCTTACCTCCTAAACAACTAATGAGCAACAACAACATTTTTCAAATAGAAATGTTTTATTTCAAATTAGGCCTATATAGGCTATAAGGAATATAGCCTACACAAAGTCCTGTAAAATTTAACGAATAAATGGGCCTAATAATATAAATAACAATTATATAAACAAAAATATAGCCTACATACATTTCTTTTAAATAAATTTACTATTAGGCCAGAATTTTGATAAGTTAACTTTTGCGCAACGCGCACGATTAAAATTTAAATGGGCTTATATCCATTGTACACATAAACTGCTGTAAAATAAAACGAATAAATGGGCCTAATAATATAAATAAAATTTATATAAACAAAAATATAAAAAAATATACATAAACGTTTTAAAAGTTGGCTAAATTCTATTAGGCCAACATTCTTATAACTGAACTTTTGCGCAGCGCGCAGGATTAAAATTGAAATGGGCTTGTATCAATTGTTTGAATATTACACTATATTTAATTTACACTTTGTTACAAGTTACCGTAGGCCATTCAATTTGCTAACCTTTTGCTTTCTTCCCAGCGTGTTCAGATAGCACACTGCATGTTTTCGAGAGATGTGTCTTTTTAGATTCCAAAATGAATCTTTACTGACTGAAACGATGTCTCCACATTCGTTTTCTTCTACCACATTATAGTTAGTTTTATATTATAGTGTAGCCTACCTGTATGACTTCTTATTTTCCTTTTTGAAGTAGCCTACTTTTTGAACTCCATTATTGAGCCGAGTTTTGACTGAAAATAGAATCCATCTTGCAGTCATCAACTGAGTCAGGCTGAGCATGCTTCAGAATCGTGGTGTGCGCGGAGCGAAATTGGAGCGGGAAATAGGGCGACGCTCCATCCTTTTAAAAATGCCGCTCTGCGTTCTGTCCAAGATCCGCCCGCTCGCTCCCGCTCCACACTCCGCTCACATGCAATTTTCTATGAAATACATAGGCCTGCTACACTTTATTGGCTGAATAACTGGCGCGAAGGCACGAGCTCAGTCTGCAGGTAGAGATGGAGGCGGCAAGAGAAAAGGTGAAGACTGGGGAGTGGAAGCTCCGCAAATACAAAAAACAGAAAGAGCAAAATGTGGGAGACATTTGCCGAAATAATGAAAGATGATGACCAAAGTGCTGGCTTTGTCATGTGTACTTCTTGCTATGCATTTACTACTTTAAAAAAATGCGGGTCAGGAAGCGGGTCGGGTACAATATTTTCTTCTTTTTTTTTTTGCGGTCCGAGTTGCGGGCGGGTTAGTTGAAAACGTCGGTCGGGTGCGGGTTGTTTATACATTGACCCGCGCATCACTGATGTCTATGCATCCATCATGCTAGGACAGTATATTGCCTCAGTTTTGTTATTCAGATTTTACTTTCTTTTTCTTTTAAACGACAATGTCTCTTAAAAGCATCCAGAAGCACTAGTAGCATATGACACTGGGTTAAACCATCATGGTCTGGTTGAATAGTGGGGTCTGCTGGCACTCTGCCAGCTGGCGTTCAGGCAACAGCCACAGTCGGTGCCCTGTGGCAGTGTCAGGGGAACTGCATCCTGCCACTGTCCAGCCTGCACCCTCACCCCCACACAAATGGAGCTGCCGTAGGTCGCCCATATGGCACTGGTAGGGCAGGGGACTCAGGAGTCTCTTGGTCAGATGTATGGGAAAGCAGGTCTGGGTGTGGTGCTGGCCTATAGAGTGTTATGGATGGGTTTGGTAATGGGACAGCACAGGCTGAGCTCTGGACGTCTCCTCCGATGAGACGAACCGCAGGAGACGGGCAGCTGTTCCAGCACACAACAGATTGTGCTCCATGCTGAAAAAGAGAGAGGGTCTGTCGGACATCCCATTTTAAGTTGGGCTCTTATCTGTGTTTCCACCTCATCTTTTGTTCTGATACAAGTGCAGATACTTCTTTTGCTGTGATAATGTCTCATACAACAAATTAAGCTCAAGTGTTTCTCTTTTATACACTTAAAAAAAAAATGTTTTTAACTTGCCTGTTTCTCTCCCTTCAGGAGCGCACTGAGATGTTCCAGGAGTTCTCTCAGTGTAAAACTGGAGTTCTACTGTGTACAGTAAGTCATTTAGTTTCATGCCGTTTGTATGGTAACTGACATTGACTTCAATCTAAAGCAGTGATTCCCAACCAGGTGTGTGCATACTTGAGGCCCATCCTGCACAGTTTCTAGGAATACTTTATTTAATTATTTAATAATAATAATAATTATTACTATTATTATTATCCCCTCCACTTTCTTTCTTTGTGACATCAGCAATCCCACATTTATCCCTCATTGATGCATTGATATAATGTAGAAATAATCAGTTATTTGATATACAAAGGTTTTAGGTGCAGGTGTGTGCATCTCCCTCGGTCCACCTCCTTTTCCTCCATCTTGTCACTTTGCAGAAGGGCTCCTGAAGTAAATGACTGCTTCTATTCCTGCTGACAGCCTGGCATGGCATTGTGTTGGCTCCATCTGTATCAGCTCTAGAGCTACAGACTCCAGACACCCCAACTTAGGGTTTAGGCTAGTTGAGGTTGAGTGTTGGAGATAAGATTGAGAAATGTTCAAATGAGGTGTCTCTTTCAGTTCAAATTACATCTTCAGTTCATTTTTACTATAAAGCAGCTTTTGAGGAAAGTTCGCTTTGGCAAGGTGTTTCAAACTTCTGAAGTTAACACCAAACTAACTTAGTTTTTGCCTGATGTTCTAAATTACATCAAAGTATAGGGGCCTTAATACAGTAAATTCAGTAGAATGAATCACAATTTTTTTATGTTTTCTTTTTTTCATTTAATATTTGTTTTTAACTTCATATTTATTTCAATTAAGTGATTTTTATTCAATAGTTTAGTTAATAACACTGGTTCCACATTTCCCTATTGAGTTTTTTCTAGACTAACAAGATGCTTTGAGTTAATGGTTAAATTGATTTATTAGATTAATATCTAAATGGGTTTTTGTTGTTTACTTTCCCCCTAGGATGTGGCTGCACGTGGATTGGATCTGCCTCAGGTTACGTGGATTATACAGGTTAGATTTCTTCATATATAAAATCTCGTCATTTGCATAATCACCAGTGTACAAGAAAAAATTTAGCCAGTTTTGTTACTGGAATTTCTCACCATGAAAATAGCCACAGAAGCTGGCATAAAAACAAACAAACATTACTAGAATTGAACTTGATTCAAATTTCTAGTTCTTCGCTTTTTAAAATGAATATCTTTTTTTTGCAGTACAACCCTCCCTTTTCCGCTGCGGAGTATGTTCATCGCGTGGGCCGGACGGCACGAATTGGAGCCCAGGGCAGCAGCCTGCTCTTCCTCACCCCCTCTGAGACGGCTTTTGTGGATGTGCTGGCCAATCACAACATCAGGTGTGCTGACTGGCATCTCATCCATATCAGATTTACTGATCATTTTCGATGAACTCCGACACAGCAGTAGGGGACTGTTATTGTGATTAAAGATGGTCAAACATGGTCTTGTCTCTGTTCCAAAGCCCACAATATAACAGTCAAGAGCTGGACTGATGACTCTATGCTGATCTCGGCACTGGAAGCCAGTGTGAAGAGAAAACACACTCTCAGTCTCTCTGCATGTGAGCAGAATGAATCTGTTCTGCTGGCACAAGCACTATCATATTTGGCTCATGTTACAGTTTACAGTACTAAAGGATGAGCAGAAGGAGTTTGGTAGCATTAGCAAAGCTCAATATGTTTAGCTGAACAATCTAAACCAGAAAACTCACAGTCTGGAATATGTTGGTGCAATTCTTTCCCCCCGTTGATACATATTTTCTTTTATAATATGCATCTAAACCTTTTGGCTTCTCTCTCCCTCAGTTTGTCAGAGATGAAGATGGTGGACATCTTGGCCACTTTGATAAAGGACGAGCGCTTCAAAGGCAGAGGGAAATGGGACAGTAAGGTAACTTATGACATCTAAACCTTAAAAACAGTGATCCTGACCCAAAGAGTCAATGTTGACTTGTTTGACTGCAAAACTAGTATTACTTTCTTAACTTGGTTGATGATCACATGTTGTAGAAAATGCATGTCTAGAGAACAGCTGTGGGAGAAGAATGGCTTTCTCTTTATCTCTTTTTTACCCCTCTCTCGACAATGAGAGCCTTCTGACAACAATGAGCGAATGTTTCTGCCAGCGCTCAGTCAGTCCTAATCCTGATTTAATGTCCTTTTCCCTCCCAGCACCAATCAGCTTGGTTGTAATCCTCACCCATGCCACCCCCCTTGTTAGCAGCCTCATTTGAGGGTCAAAGGTCATTGATGGGGAGGGGCGATGTCATTAGTGTGTATAACCAAACACATTTATGTTGCTCTTGTTTTTTTATTGGCTTTTAATGTAATAAAATGATTTTTTAATTTTTTTTCACTGATTTCTGTTGTTTATCTTTGATGTGTGCCTCTTTGTACATGACTGCAGAGATCAGCCGCTGCTTTTGAGCAGGAGGTGCGAGAGAGAGCCACCGTTTTACAGACTGACTTTGAGAATTATGTTCATGCCAATAATGAGTCTCTGCAAACAGCGAAGAGCGGTAAGATGAAAAACTAATTATCATGCAGGGTTACTGTGTTAAACTGATATTTTGTTCTACAGCTTTGCAGCCCAGCTACATTTCATTACCTAGAAGAAATGTAACATTTTTGACAATGATTTAACCTCTGTATCATAATTATTCATTTATAATTTTCCTTTAACGCAATTGTGATTTGTATTTAATAAAATAAACAATTAAATGTTTTAATAATACAACAACAATAAAATATTAAATAAAATGTTTTATTTATGAACAATTTTTTAAAAAAGAATGTAATTAATAATTCATTATAATTAAGGAATATCATTAGCCTTAAGGCCCTGTTTACACCTGGTTTTAAGATGCGTTTGGTCGAACGGATCACAAGTTACTATGTATGGTGTTTTTTTCCCTGGACGAAATAAGTTCATGGAATTTACATATGATTGCAACCGGAGACACTACCGAAAAACATACAGAGATCAGCAGCTTGAATTTTTGCTCTGACAGCCACAAGACCACGCCGAACGCAGTGAGTGTGTGTTAGAAATCAGGAATGGTGAGAGAACATTGTGCTTGATAAATTTTTTGTCTTCAAACCAAACTTGGGTCTTCAGCTGACAAAGTTTAAATCCTGTCTGGCTAGAGCACTTCCCATAATGTTTAGGCATTAGGTCAGTAGGAGGAGAGTAGGTGGTCTTTTGTTTCTGTTTCGACCACATGAGCGTTTACACTATGAAAGCAATCTGATCAAATCCATTTTTGACTGCCTGTGGACAAGCTCAAAAAGTTATAGACCTCGTTTACACCTGTGTTTAGCATCATCCACGTATGATCCGGTCGACCAAAACTTATCTTAATACCAGGTGTACACAGGGTCTAAATTGGTGTTAAAATGAATCCTTTATTGCAAGTAAAACCATTTAAGTACTTGGAAATGTCTGCTACCTGTGCTCTAAATGCCCCTTTTTTATTTGGGTCCTGTAGCACTGCAGTCTTTCCTAAGAGCATACACCACATACCCCTCCAGTCTGAAACACGTCTTCCACATCCGCAACCTGCACCTGGGCCACGCCGCTAAGAGCTTTGGCCTGAGGGACGCACCCCAGGGCCTGGGCAGCTCCATAACCACTAATCCTAACAACAGCAAAGACTCCAAGAAGGGCAAAGACAAAGCAAAGAGGTACTGCAAGGTTTTAGAAATTGGACAGTAATTTATGAATCTGTCAAACAGTTTGCGGTGCCCCATAATATGATCTAGTTCTTCTTTTAGATAAATTTAGCAGTGTTCTGTTTGATGGTGCATTTTCCTCTGTGGCTTCCGTAACATTTTCATATTTTTCCCACATAATATTTCATATTTGTGAGCTCTTCAGCAGTCATTGTTTTCACTGTTTTATTTCACTTATACATTTACATGGATTATAAATTAAAGGGAGGTGTTCTGTTTAACTCAAATCTCATGTACAGTTCGAAAGTTAGGGGTCAGTACAAAAAGATATACTTTTATCAAAATTAATACTTTCACCAAGGATGCATTACATTGATCAAAGGTTACAGTAAATACACATTTAATGTTACAACAGATTTCTTTTTAAAATCCTTGCTGTTCTTTTGAACTTTGTTCATCAAAGAATCCTGGGAGCAAAAAATGTATCACGGTTTCTACAAAAACATTAAGCAGTTCAACTGTTTTCAACATTGATAATAATAAATGTTTCCTGAGCACCAAATCATCATATTAGAATGCTTTCTGAAGGATCATGTGACACTGAAGACTGAAGTAATGATGCTGAAAATTCAGCTTTGCCATCACAGGAATAAATGACATTTTAAAAGTTATTAAAAAAGAAAACAAATATATGTAATTTGTAATATATATATATATATATATATATATATATATATATATATATTTATTTGTATTTTTTTTACAATATTACTATTTTAAGCTGTATTTTTTATCAAATTAATGCAGCCTTGGTGAACATGATTTTTTTTTTAAAACATGAAAAACAAATCTTGCTGACCTCAAACTTTTGAACATTAGTGTATCCTGTTTTATGCCAAAAGTGCATAATTATATATAGAATTGGGAATATAGCTCATTATTTAACTTATGACTGTCATGAAAGCTAAATGCATCTATTAAGTGCTAACAACATTGAATTAAAGCAATGGCATGTAGTCTAAGTATTAGGTAATCTTTTTCCAAGTAATGTCCATGTAACAAGGTTAGATGTGGTGAGAAGGAGGAGGCGGGAACCGGCAAACATTCAACAACTTGAATAAATAAAATAAACAAATAACAAAACAAAAGTAAAAGACAGCAGCCCCTCACGGGCGACTTGCCTGGAAAATCCGAAAGATTAAGGGTCTGGCACAGAGTAATGAAAATCGCCCAACTCGAGGGGCAGCACCAAGCATACGTTTGAAAATCTCATTGCACGCAATTGGATAACACTACGACCAATCACAACAATACACGGCGGGGTGACGTATCCAGAGCCCCATACGCTTAGCTACCAGCGGAGCTAACTGGTAGATTAGACTCTTGCCGTATGCGGTCGGCAAAACGGCAAAAACGGCCTTCTTGCAAAAGAACGATTCGAGCGCTGTCTTCTGTTCCTCTTTTAGATAAAAAGCCAAGTCTAACTCGTTAATTGTAGCGGCCAAAGCCGTTTCAAACGACTGGTGGTCATCCATAGCCATCTTGCAATGTTTACTAATGACTTCGACGTTGCAGCGCTGTCGTCATCTGTTTAGCTCGCCTCTGGTCTGCCTATATCAGATAACCCGATGTGATTGGTGCAGCTCGAATACAAGGGCATAGTTAATGAGCATCATTACTCAATGCCAGAGGAACTCGCTGAGAAAATTCAAATTGTGCTCTCGCGAGAACTCTGGATTTCCAGGGTAACGAACGACCGCTGTCACATATAATAAAAATTAAAAAACAGAAGTCCAGGCCTGTTCCTCTCTCCTCCTTCACTGTCGTCGCTCCTCCTTTATGCTTCCGCTCCTCCGTAAGAGATACGAGACCGGTGCGTCGCGCAGGTGTCGCTCATTATCAATCACACCACCGGCATCGCGCCGTTCTCTCACGGCCCTCGGCCTCGTCCTGCTCGCCACATTCCTTTTAAATGAATAAAAAACAAAGAAACAAATGCTTGATCTGCTTCTCTCAAATCAAAATGAGAACTCAAAACACAGCCACTGCAAAACTCAATTGAGTTTGTAGACATGGTACTGTTTATGCTGTAGAGAGTGAATAGGAATTGTTGCATTTTTATTTATTTTAATATCAACAAGTCTTCGAAGTACCAGTACTTTTGACTTTTTTTGCAAGACTATAAAGCTTGTGTTAAGCAAAACACAGCCCATGTGAAACCACCAATATCCTTTTTGGCTATAACATTCACCCACTTATCTAGTGTCATTTCTTAAAGAAAAGAGAAGAGAAATGCCTTTGAGACATTTTTTAGGATGTTTTACTGTAAGTGTCCTGTAAAGGCTGCTCTGAAAATTGCCAGCACGGCTGCGCTGGAGAAAAGCCCACAGCTCTCTCACACACACACACAAACACACACTCTTGGCAGCTGCAAGTCTTTCACTGTAGCAGAGCTCTTCAGGGTCAAAGAGGACTAGTCAAGTCCTGCCTTTACCAGCAGTACGTTTTACCTTTCACCTTAGATACACTCGCCCCTCTCATTTTCCCTCGACTTCCTTTATGCTGTGATGCCCTTGCAGTGTTATTCCCAAAACATATTGAATATGACATCCTTTATAAAGAGCTGTTTTTGTTGCTTTCAATGCATACTATATTCAGGTCTGATTTACTTAAAGGGATACTTCACCGATTCGCATTAAGCTTTGTATCAGTAAAAACCCGGTAGTATTTTCGAATGACTGTGCTTCCCTCCCTCATGTCCCTCTGAGACTTCTGTATTGTGTGTCTGGAAAAAATAACTCAGATGACGCAAAAATCGTAATTTTACGTCATCGGAGGCTTTTTCTGGCTAGAGACTACAGCCAGTAGTAGGAGCTAGTTCCGCATGTTTTCAGCCCGCCCGTAGGGGGTGGGATCTCACAATAAAACGGCGTCTTTTCAGTTTCGAGTCAACTAGTAGCCTAGTTGTATCATTTCTTTTGATACTGCCCTCTGTATACTTCTGATATCTTCTGATACTGCCCACAGGAGTGGCCTTGTAGGGCAGCGAAGCAAGTGCATTCTGGGAGTTGTTGTCTTTCATCCACATGAGCCAAAAAAACATTTTCTGGCTTTTCTCAGTCTAGAAGGCACCAACTTCTAAAATAATTTCACATTTCTACTACATAAATGACCCAATTTAAATACACATTAATCTTTCCAGCGGTGAAATATCCCTTTAATCTGATAGCAGTCTTTGGTGTAAGTAGGTGTAATTTGTGAATGTGATGGTAAGGATTATGGTGAGGACTATGTACCGATGATATGGCCAGTACATCACAGTATGGTTGTTAGGCATTAATATGAGGTTTGGCTAGTGCTTGACACTGCAGGGTTATTAGTGGTCATTTCCCATAGGATTGAATGTGGTGCTGCAAGCTTGAGGTCTGGTTAGCAAAGGCCATGTCCGGACTAGCCCTCGAGCGTGTATGTGTCAGATTCTCTGCAGGACACTTAATTAAACTGAGCCAGAGCCAAACTTGAACGTCATTACTGCCACATAGTGAGGTGGAGCTCTATCTATATCCGTGTCGTGTGCATATGTTTAAAGTCCCCCTGTAGTCAATAATTGTATTATTGATCTCTCTTTGATCACCAAAATTACATATTTAAATGTTTTTTCCTGAAAAAAATATCTTCATGCCTTAAAATAGCCGGAATGTAACTCTTGCCTCATTTAGTATACGAGGTTCTATGAATATGCAAATTAGCCCTGCCTCCTCACACCAGCTCAAAGATCCACTTCTTGACGATCACACTTTGCCGTGATTGGTTAAAAGGTAGTTTGTGACGTCAGAAACACCAGCGATTTCAAACTGCTTTTTTGAGACTGTCTTTGGTTCAATGCAGTTTTAAAAAGAAAATAATCAGCAATGGTGTTGTTGACTTATGAATTTGTACATGGTTTGTCTTAAAGCATATTAAAAACACCATATAGACATATAAACAACATTAAAAACTTGATTTTCACCACAGGGGGACTTTAAATAATGAATATTCACATACAGGCCTCTCCTTTAGGGTATAGCATGTGTTTCATAGCTAACCCGCGCATGCAATGATCACAGTTCTCTTGTCAGACCAAAACTGTCATTTGAAAATTTCTGTTATTGTCAGTGTATTCTGCTGTATTTTACTTCCCTGTCTTTCATCCCACCTTCTGTTCTCCGGTGTGCCTTTGAGATAAAGGCTCAAAAGCCCCTGCGTGCCGTCTCTGTGCTGTGAAGGGGGTGTCAGGTACAGTTTGGTAAAACTGATGTTAAAGTTGCTTAACTCAAAGGTTAGTGACACATTAAATTTAATTGAGTAGCGTCCTTTTATTTCAGTGGAAAACAGAGTCCCAATAGTCGTTCTTTACAAAATATCTTATTCCGGAAGGGCAATGTGAACATTCTCAACATGTAAAACTATAGGGTAAAAATCCTTTCAGGGCTTTAGGCTATTATTTTAGGCTGTCAGCGTGAGTTGCAATGTCCGAATCATGAAGAAATTATTTAAAATTCACAAAATGGCTCCAAACTCGCTTGCTCCACTCGTGGGCCGTTTGAAGTCAGACTCACTCCATCAGTGTCAGTGAATCATTCAGAGCCGTTACTGATTTCACAGCTGGCTCCCTCACTGAACCACCAGTCATTTATCAGGTATGTTCAATTAAAAAAAAAACTGGCAACTCTTTCTGTGATGTACTTTACTTTAGAATCTTCAGACTTATATAAGCCAGGTTATTGACAGGTGTATGACACATTGACAGTGTGTAAAATGAGTATACATGATACTCCCAATAACCAATAATAATAAAATACCTTTATTTCATTTATACAACTAATTCTGAATGTTAAAATTGTTTTTGCTTGCTTGTTTGTTTTTTGTAATAATTAGAATTGATACTGATGAATAATAATGAATGATAAATAAGTTTTTTTTTTTTTTATTCAACATTTATACATTTAAATATGGTTTATAGTGTATAAACAATGGGAAATATGGTTTATAAATGTGTACTTAAATATTATTAAAAAAACACAAATATTATTGGTTATTGTTTAATGTATGAGGTCCAAGCATGGCACAAATTTATATTCAATCAGCTACAAAAACTACCTAGTTTAATTAACTTGAATTGTTGTGGTCTATAAACTAAAACGCCCTGTAATCACAATAAACAGCAGTGATTGTTAAAAACATAAAAAACATCTTTATCAAGCGATTCTTTAATTTGTCAAAAAAAAAAAACCTTGATTAGGTGCCAGTTGCTCCCTCAATTAAGCCCTGCTTATTTCATCCATTTTGTAATTTCGCAATTTTATATGAAGTCGTTTTATGGGTTCATTTGTACATGTGCACTTCTTTATGGTAGTGCGGAGTTTTGACTTGTGCCACATGCTGGCTCAGACACTATAGGGAGAAGCTTGTGTCTAACCACTAGTAATTGGCAGGGTGACCTGCAGCAGGACCTGTGAATGAAACCCATGGAGCGGGACAATAGGTCAGTCCCACAGGAGCTGCCCCCAGAGCAGCCCAAACGCATCTCACACTCTCTCTCCACTGCCCAGACAACAGACAACACCCGTAATGAACTTATCAGCCGTCATAGCTGACAGCTGACATCTATATTAACCAGTCATCACTCCATATAGAATATTCATGCTGCACTATGTCGATGCAACTTAACTGGTCAGTGCTTTGGCCCTATTAACATTTACCATTCCCAGCCTAATTGTGTGCATGTGTGTGACATTGCTGTGTTGTGCTGTGCTGCGCTGTGCCTTACGGTCTCAGTCGAGTCTAGCCGTCCTGTCAGGAGAGACTTCATTACAGCTGGCTGTGGTATACACTGTCCATGTCCAGGCAAGATTTCTCTAATGAGCAGATCACACCAATATAAACACACACACACACTTATGGACCCGTAACTGAACAACAAAGACCTCTGGTACACAGAAGAGAGGCCATTACAGGCAACCAAAAATACACACGCATCAATCCTACTGAGGGTTTAATTCTATTTTTTGTTTTTGCAGGATTTTTATATATATATATATATATATAAATTAGTAGTAAATATATTTTATTTGCTCATATATTTTATGTATGGTGCATCTCACCAAGGCTGCTATTATTTGATATAAAACAGTAATATTGTGAAATATTATTACAATTAAAAATAACCATTTTAATAACTTTTAAAATGTGATTTATTCCTCCTGAATTTTCAGCATCATTACTCCAGTCTTCAGTGTCACATGATCCTTCAGAAATCATTATAATATGATGATTTGCTGCTCAAGAAACATTTCTTATCAATGATGAAAGCGGTTGTGCTTCTTGAATTAACATGATATTTTATAGTCTGCTGTCATTTTTGGTCAATTTAATGCATCCTTGTTGAAAAAAAAAATGTATTCTTACTGGCCCGAACTTTTGAACAGTAGTGCATATATATGTTTTTTGGGGGGGCTAAATTACAATTAGTAAATACAAAAGTAGAAAATATCTATAAAATAGAGATAATAAATGGCTGATAAAGGCAAATCATAGAGACTCATTGGTCAGAATGAATGGGAAACCTGTGTCTAGATCTGGACGTCCCACAGGATTGTCTTTTTGTTGTTATTTGGTCCATCTTAGTCTGGCTGTGAATAGTTTTGAGGGTGTTAGTTATGGACATATCATTGTATTTGTAATGAAGTTCGTTGTTATAGGAAGGAGGAGGCGGGAACTGGCAAACATTCAAAGACTTTAATAACGTAAAATAACCAAACAACAAAATGAAAATAAAAGTCCCTCACAGACGACTGCTGCCACGCATAATAAAACAAAAACACAAATCCAGGCCTGTTCCTCTCTCCTCCTTCACTGTCGTCGCTCCTCCTTTAATGCTTCCGCTCGTCCGTGAGAGATACGAGACCGGTGCGTCGCGCAGGTGTCGCTCATCAATCACGCCACCGGCCTCGCGCCGTTCTCCCTCGGCCCTCTGCCTCGTCCTGCTCGCCACAGTATTAATTTTGTGGCCAGGCGCTTTTGTTAATTTCGCTCAATTTTGTTGCCCGGCCTGCTTGCAGATCTCCCTCTATACGTTCTTTGTTTCTGAGAACTTTGATGGGTGTCTGATTTGAACTCTGTTATACCTAGCTGATGGAGCACTGCTGCTGAGGCATATATTTATGACACGTCTTTCTGTAAGTGTAAATACTGTATAGTGGTATTCTATAATATACACCATTGTGTATGTCTGCATACATCCTGCTTATCGCCTGTAGGGGTCCTTGTAGAGCGCTCAGGGACCAAAAGAACAATAACTGCTGTCTCATAGCTGCTCTAAGCCCTGGGGGTAGAGTGTGTCGTGTGTCACCATGAGGTAGATGTGTGTGTATTGGATCCTTAAGCAGCCCCATGGGGGCAAAGCGCCGCTTCATTCTCCAGAGTTATTGATTAGATAAACAGTCACTAGTTTTACATCAGGCCCCCGCTGCTGTCTACGAGCCTTTTATTGACGACAGTGGGAAATTTATTCAGCCAGATTCTTATCTACCTCCACTCTTTACTGGATGAATCTCAGATTCTGTGCTTCAGAATGCTTTTGAAATGTTTAGAGCGATTCACACTCTTTCTGTTCATCATGAGCTGTTTATTGTGCTGTTGTTAGTTTCTTTTTGTTTTGATTTTGAGAGGAAAGGCTTTTTAATAAGAGTGATAGTAGCTCTTCATTTAAATGTTTTTCAGGCCTCCCAAGAAACTCACATCAAAGGAGCGGGTGTCAAACCTAATGCGCTCAGAGTATCTCAGTGGGATAGAGGGAGAATCCAAGTCTATGAAGAAGAGGAAAAAGAAGAAAGGTCAAGCAGAGGAAGAGGAATCTGCATGAGGTGGAAGATATAGGAGCGAGATCCGAGATGCTCTTTCCGGCCGAAAAGTGCTGAGGTCGGAGCCTTCGTGGCAGGTGGATTCTCATGGTTGGACTCACAGGTGTTTTTACACGGTGACATTTTTACCTGGAACAAAGCGCGACTGGTCAGCAGCAGTCTGAAAACCTGCTCCATGCAGAAGCTTTGATGCAGATGGTAAAATACGCCTATTGGAGTGAAATGCATCTGGGATGTTTTAATGCTCAGTGAATTTTATTATAAAAATGTGGTGCCATAAATATGACTATTTGAGCAATGATGTACACCAACTTGAGCTGTTTTCTAAAAATGTTGTAAAACAGACAGAATTTTACATAAAAAATTGTTGTATTTGATGCGTGTTTGTTATTTAATTTTGGGCTCTACATTGAATTGAATCCAATGTCTTTTCAGAATCATGCCTTTTTCATGTTGTCTACACAATGTTACGAGAACACCACGCAAAAATAGTCTTTGTTAAAAGCTTTTTAGCTCGTTTCCCTGGCTTGAATTTCGGCTTGGTCAGGTAAATAGGGCTGGATATGTATGGAGGCTTACGCTGACCAGCTGTCCAAGCGTTGAGTCTGTCTCGCCCGGTCACCAGCTGCTGTCTTTTGGCCGAGTCTTCGCTGCAAGCCCTAAAAGAAATTTGACTGGAATATTACGTTTCACGGTCGCTTTATTACGGTAAAGGCCTATTGTAAAAAAAAATTGATTGGTCTGTAATAATGAAACGCCTATTATGATTGGTCAATTAAACCCACACAACAAACCACTTACCCAGTTACTCTCATTTCGGTGTGGGTGAACTGCTCTTTACGAAGCGCCTGAAGAGGGCTCACAAAAGGTTTCCATTGGCAGTAGTTTGTATGGTTGTGTTAATTAAAAACGTAAATGTTGATGTAAATGCAGATTGTTGTGAGAAAGTGGTATTCGCGTTTCGCAATATGAGCCCAGGAAACAGGACATTTTTATTGCGTTCACGGGCTGTCGGGTGTTCTGTTCCGTTGCGGCTCTAATGCATTTATACAAATTCGAATTTTTTTCCCTGTGTATAAACATATTTGCTAATTTTTAAAGCCCACTTTATGCATCATATATCCACAAAAAAATATACAATAATTGCTTAACCAAGAGGATATCGAAGAATAAATGACTCCCGTCATATGTGACAAATTCACAGTCTTTTATTTAGAAAAGTATTTTGGCGTCTGTTGAACTGGGGTTGAAAAGTACCCATAACCACAACACTATTTCCACAAAAACAATTTAAGTGTCTAAACAGGTTGCAGAGCCATGGTTTGCGCTGATCTGTGAATTTCATTGAGGAAACTTGTTTTTTTGTTGTTGTTGTTTTTTTGTTAAACAGCCGCACAGCAATACAACCACCATCACAATAATCGGTGACAAATTACATTTCAGTTATACAACATTTGTTAATCAGTCATTTTATTTTTATTATTTTTGTTCGTAAAATGCATTTTTAACATTAGGCAGAATAAAAAAAAAATCCACAGTTTTTCAGTATTGCCTATGGTTCCACTGAAGTTGACTACAATTATTTTATGATGTTTATTTTGGTTAGTTTGCGTCATAATTTTGTGCAAATAAACCACGCCATTTCTTATGGGAAAAGCGAGTTCATATCAGAAAACAGTCACGAGGTTCATGGGGGGATGGAACCTCAACAAATAATTTTCTGATAACTTCTTTCGCACGTTGAAGTTTAATAAATAGTTAGCATTCGCCTTTTGGTCAGAGTCATTTGGAAAGTCTATTATTGCGCGTTTCTATTTTCAGTTACATGGGTAGCTATTGTCCAAGCGCAACCCTTCTGTCGTTCCTGAGGTTGGAGCTGCTGTCAGGTTGGATCAGTTCATCGCGACGTGTGTCTCGGTATCACTCCAGAGAGAGACGCTGGATCTCCGGCGCCCTGAAGACCGTGCAGGAGGATCCTCGGGACCAGAGGCCGCTGAACCGGTGGTGGAGGCACGGACGGCCCTCTGTAGAGGTACAACCCTGGTCCCGGGTCGAGGTTAGAGACCAAACTTTGTGGGTAGAAATAGGGTGATGGGAACATTCTCTGTAGAGCTGAGTAATTCCCTGCTTCCGCGAGCAGCTCCAGCCCAACTGCTGTCTGCCGTTTCCACTTCGTTCTGTTTGAAACAAACAAACATAGGCCTCATTGATTTACATTATTATAGTGTTCGCGTTTTCTTAAAATATTCTCACTAAATGGATGACATTTTTGGGGAGAAAATTAATTGTTCTCGTAGTTTAGCACAATAATAATAATAAAATATTTTTGGGAAAAACATGTAAGCCATATCAAAGTGTGGAGTACCCTAACTTAACATGCAGGAAGCCATTTTGTCATGTGACACTAAAACCATAAAACAAAGACATAAAACAAAGCCTTTAGGTGTCTGTATTTTAGGTCTTTACTTTTTCACATTAATTGACATTATGACAACGAACGTTTTGTTGAGGTCATGCAAAGTAGCCTACCATTAGAAAAGTTGGTGATTTGAATTTTTTTTTTAAATTAAGGTGCAGATGTATATTTAATAGGCATCTTTAGTAGCCATAAGTTGCTACTAAAGCAATAGTAGCCCAATAAAAAATGTCGGTAACACTTTATGTACAGTGTCCTTGTTACACGTTACATGTAGTTACTGTAGTAATAACTATAAATTATGCATAATTACATGCAACTAACCCTAAATCAAACCCTAACCTTAGTAAGTAACATGTAGCTAGTTAATTATTATTAGGCCTACAAAAAAATGGTTGGTTTAACTTAAAAAAGTGACCTGGTTTCTTTAAAATATTTAGTCCATTGAAATAAAAATTTTGAGTTAATACAACAAAGGAGATTGGTTTAATAAATAGAAACTCAAAATATGATGTTCGGCCTATCTGAACCACATTAATTATATAAGTTGATTTAACAAAAGATAAAAAGTCGTGATAACAATTTCAAATCATGAAAATATTTTTTTTACAGTGACGGACACCTTAAAATAAAGTGTAGCCTAACCAAAATGTCTTAAGCCAACATCATTAAAAATATTACAAATAGGCTATTTACTTGGCCTATTCCAAAATCGCCTTAATGCAGTTAGTGTTCTGAATGTTAATTGGTAAACTGTGAACAAGTATTTGCCGATTCATGGAAAGTTTTGTTCGTCGAGGATGAATCCGTGTAATATCCTGTTGAACACTCATCCGTCAAATTGTCACTCAGCAAAGAGCCATTTCAGATAAATAATTCATAATTTTGGCAATTGTTTAATTACTACTCGGAAGTTAAATTATTGATACACGATGCAGTAATTTATTATTTATAACTAAATGTGTTGGACTCATGGTGTGCGAGGTTGTAGTTGTGCACAACTTTTTTCCCCGTTGTGTTTAATTTGACAGCATGACAGCAACCGCAACAAACAATTCTTTTACAGTATAATATTGATATAAATAATATTCCAAAAATATAAAACCTTTCGTGTTTTTTTTTTTCTTAATATAAAACTTTTAGGCCAATATTTATAGCCTAGCCTACCTTTTAAAATGTTTCAGTCCACATTATGACTCAGCTTCTTTAATAAGCTACTTCTGTATCATTGACTGTAACAAATAAAATAGGCTATGATGTTTCACAAGATGTTTGTATTCACCTGCGGTTCTGGTACCATGTTTTGACCTGTGTGTCAGTGAGGTTGAGAGATGCTGCCAGCTCCATCCTGTCCTGCACGCTCAGATACTTCTGACGCTCGAAGCTGCGCTCGAGCTGCGCCAGCTGGTGATCAGTGAACGCAGTGCGGGCTTTACGAGGCTTCTTCAGCCTGGAGCTGGGGCTGTCTCTACTGCTGGAGATTTCGCGATCAGCCTCGTCTTTCACTGAAAACAAATACACCATCAGCATTTGTCATTTTGACAGAAACACTTAAAAAAAAATTTTTTATTGCCTTTCCCCCATTTCTTCAGTTCCACGTGTTTAATTATTTTAAATGTCTGTGGTTTAGACAGACGTTTCAACAGCACTAAAACTTTTTTTGTTGTTGATAAAATTAGGCCTATATTGTTGTAATGTTGCATTAAAATAATTTAAAAAGCAGCTTAATCGAGCTGCAGTGAGAACTTGAGACTCTCAAATGCGGATTGATAGCCTATCATGAGACGCTTTAGGATACACATTTTATCATCAGATGGTCAAATCCAAAATTATTTAATGAAACACCTTTATTGCTAATCAGAGCACATAGATCCTCTCGATTGTATCTGTATCACCAGGGAAATTTAGTTTGGTTTTGAAACCATTAGAAATTTTGACTAAAGTGACCTCCAAAACAGAGATTATTTCTAATTTAAATACCTTGACAATTAATTACATTGAACTGCGTTAGAGGAACAAAGTGAAACAAAAACGAAAGTATGATGATAAAAATCTAAATTTGATATATTTTTCTTTACGGGTGTAAGCAATGCTGCCTATTTATTCGTAGTCTACTTATTTCGTGATCTCTTAGAAAAACCTCTTTCTTATTTTAGATCTTGATTTTAAACAGAATAATTTAGCTATATATATGACTTGTGTTTTACCTGATTTCTTAGAAATGTAAAAGCGCACAATTCATTTGAACAGAATTCGAATATAAAAAGAATATAAAATGTTAAAACAAAAATGTAATTGTTTCTATTAGAAATCTTTTGAGTAGGCTATATATTTAGCTTCAATATTTCTTTGCAAGATGTGTTTATTAAAAAAAACAAGCTTAGAGTGTCTCACCCCTGTATTCACTGTCCGAGGACGAATTGCTGTGAAGTTTGTCCATACAGTCTTCAGCATCTTGTGCTAACTGTCCAGTGCTGGAATAAGGAGCACAGGCTGCCAGAGGTTTGCAGTCCGCTAGTATGTCTCTGATCAAGAACGAGGACGTGACTGTTCTCGGTTGCTGGGATATTTGTAAAGGAGAGTCCAGTCCGAGAGCGCGAGCGTGTCTTTGCACTGCGTCCTCTACTGAGGTCCGTCTCGGGGAGGGAGGCGACGAGCAGCCGCTGTCCAGGTCCGACCGCGGGCTCAACTCCGCTGGAGACCCGCAGTCCCCTTTGGACATACACGGACTGCTAGGTCTGTGAGAAAGAATAGACTCGATCCCAAAGCTCGACCCGTTTGATACCTCCATTGCGAGTCTAATTAATATCAAATGTGCATTTGTCCTTTCAGACACTTGTTTTGGTGATGCAGCTGAGAAAAATTGCAGATTCAAAACGGTAAAATCAGATCATAATTCTGGGGGAAAAAAGACTTCCAAACTCCTTTTGATACTGTCCCAGAAAAAAAGGTCCAATGTTAATGAGTGATTTTTACCAGATCCTTCTTCTGTCTTTGATTGCAGCTCAGTTTTGTTGAAATTGCTCTCGTACAGTCCCTCAAAAGCGAATCCGTGAAGTGCACAGGTCAGTTTCAGCACCAAGGACAGGTACAACTACTCACCCGCACATAAGAGCACGGTAAGCACTCGTTATAACTATTCATTAGCTTGAAAACTTATCTGGCTTTCTTGAGGCACAACTACAACCATAACCCCCTAATGCTCTGACCTAAACCCGATGCTGATGTGTAATGTTCTAGTCCAGGTCTGCGAGGACTAAACCTGTGTAACAGAGTATAAACACAGGCAGTGATCTCCACGACCTGAAAATGACACCCTCAAGGAAACAGCCAATACCGGAGGAGGAACACGCTTTTAAAGGTGTCCATTCCGCGTTTGTCCTGAGCGCCACGTCGTTATTGGTTAAAGGCTGTTTTTTGGGGGGTGATGATCACGTACGTGTTGCGGGAGGGGGAGAAACATAGTCAACCCTCCCTTTTTTTTTTTTTTTGTCCTAAATAAATCGCAGACACGCAATACGTGACGTGGTTCCAGCACAATATGCTGTATTTTACATTTAGCACTTTGCCACTGTTTCTTCTCCTTTTTTCTTCTTCAGAACAACATCTAAACCATTTTTTTTTTTTTTTTTTTTTATGTACAGACCCAGAGACCCCCATCCGAACCCTCAGATATCCCAGGTCCCAACATAAAAAAGATCCAGATCCATTAGGTTTATTAAATATTCAAATAATGTGTGTGTGTGTGTGTGTGTGTGTGTGTGTGTGTGTGTGTGTGTGTGTGTGTGTGTGTGTGTGTGTGTGTGTGTGTGTGTGTGTGTGTGTGTTTTGCCCAAACTATTCATTCATACATACATACATACATACATACATACATACTAAAAAACAGGAGAACACATTTTGTCAATTTTATTTTTGGGAGATTATTACTTCAAGAAGAATCCTTATAAACAGAGGCTGACATGTAATAATCTTAGCTCTATTAATCCACTGTGTAAGTTCCTTGACCCAGAATCCCTCTCCTGCTTGCAGACTCTGAGTAGTGGGCATTCATGGCTTTCTTCCGGGCTTCAGGATCTCGAAAGGTGTCGAGAGCTGGTCCCACCTACAGAATACAAAACAGAATTTCACACTGATATTCAGTGGACTGCTGTCTGGGTAAAAACACAAGTGTGCGTTCTATATATCATAAATGTTATGCTATATATATATACATTTATTTGATTTATTGCAAAAGATAATGCAATATCATCTGATCTTGATAAATTGTCCTAGAGATTTAGATTGATAGATCCTAGATTGAGGCCTATTGCAGTTCAAAATTGAAAACAAAACAAATATGAATGACAGAGGAAAGTAACACGGATGGCACTACTGGAACATGGAAGACATTCTGTTTTGATACACAAAAGTGTAGTCAGAATATTTGAACATTAAAAAACATAGCCCTGTAAAAAGCAGCAGACGCTTTGCCCACGTTTTACTTCTGTAGCATCTAAGCTGGTACGTAAAAATGTATACTGACAGCTATTAAATAATAGAACTTGTTGGCACAGCACATTTATGATTTGAACAATGGCTCAAAACTGCAGATATGTAAGCCAGGGGGTTTCAAATATGTATTTCATACGTTTAAAATCTTCCAAACGCTTGTTCATGTTTATGGCATGATTCACAACAGCAAAAACGCACTGAAACTTTATCGGTGTGTCACATCATGTTTTAAATATATTTACTTGTTTATCTTTTCCCTTTTTCTACCCTAAAAAAATCAGTTGCCTCCCACAAACACTTCTGACACCTCCAAACCTTTTTGAATTAAATAGGAGGAACACACGTCTCAGGAAAGGTGGAATGAAAGAGATGTAAGAGAAGGTGACAATACAAACAAACAAACAACAGGAATGAAGAAAATGAGTGTAGAATGAAGAAGAGAGTCAAGGATGCAAATGTCGAACCTGGCGCTATCAGGACAGCTACTTGACAGGCTGTAATGAGCAGAGGTAAATCTTTTATAAGGTTAACGCTCCTCTCTCTCTCCATCAGCTGTCATACAAGAGAGAATTTAGCGCAGGCGTGCAACCAAAATAACACTCTCCCTCCCTCATTAGAGCTGACTGAGGGTGGACGACAGGACAGGCAGCCACGGGAAGTGTGTGTGTGTGTGTGTGTGTGTGTGGGGGGGGGGGGTTGGGGAGGGGGTTGTAATTTGCAGAGGATATATTCAGACAGAGAGGAAAAACAGGATGGACGAGCAGTGCATGAAAAGAGTTAAAAAGGAAAACTAGCAGTATGAGATACCAATGTACAGTACAAGCATAATATTAGAATTAGAATTATAATTTATTTCTTTTAGTTTGCTAAAATTGCTTTCAACTTCTCAAAGCTTTTAAATGTAGCTTTTAACAACAGTTACTTCTCTGTGCTATGATGAAGGAACATTTGAGTGGTTTTAAATACAGTATAAATTTGATTTGATTCTCAACCAATAATATTTGTTATAAAATATTTTATGTTTTTTAGAATAACATTATTCATTTATCCAACAAAACTCTGTTGTGACTATATATCTTTATCTCCACGCATTAACGTGGCAAACGTCAATAACAAGTCTCACAAACGTAAAGAAAATTACTTCACCGGTTTTCGGTTAATTTCAAATCAGAACTAAATGACTCATTAAAAAGATAATTTTTTTCCATGAATTACACACGAAGGCCTTGCGCTGTGTTCGTAGTTTTGTGCGACAAACACCAGCACACACTCTAACAAGATGATATCTAGAGGAAATTCATATAGACAAAACACAAAGCTTTATCGGCTGGGTTTAAAGTTATTTTACAAAAAAATTAAATTATGATTTTTGTTGTATTTATTGCAACTATTTTAATCGAGGTCTAGAGCCCTGTGTAAATAAATACTGTGGCTAGTGCATTATATGTACTGTGGTGTTCTGTCAGTGCTTGTAAAGGTGTGTTAGGATGTGTGTAAGGGCCATCATTAGCTCAGCGGGAGTCTGATTCCTTCATAATTGGAAGCATTGGGGATTGTCAATGGAGAATTTGTATGCACCGCTGACAGGTAGAGCTGTCAGGTTGGTGGTGTGCTTGTCAACGCAAAAGACCAATAAAACAAAGCACTTTTGATTTACTGGGTGCTTTTGCGTTAAGGCTAGCAGAGGGACCAAAACTGAAGGGGTTAGTGTACATGTGAACATTTGTAAGGGCTTGAGGCAGATATTGTTACTTTTAGCATGGATTTTTCAGAATTTTCTTATACGACACACTGTCACAACAAACACACACACTCATGCATGTTGGGTCTTCATGATTTGTGGGGACTTTCCACAGACATAATGATTCTTATACTGTACAAAATGTATATTCTTTACCCTACCCCTCACAGAAAACTTTCTGCATTTTTACATTTTCAAAAAACATCACTTAGTATGATTTATAAGCTGTTTTCCTCATGGGGACCAAAACATTTCCCAACATGAATTTTGGATATTGCCATCTGTGTGGGGACATTTTGTCCCCATAAGGTAGGGTTTACCAGACCCACACACACACACACAGTACACTTATCCTGGTTATCCTTTCAGTGCGAGTCAACTAAACCACTGTATGGAAAAATACAACAAATAATGCATATAGTTTTGAAAAGTTGTCACAGATATGATTTTACAGAGTGTTAAGTTTTCACCTGCTGGAAACGAGGTAGTTTCCACGTGGATGGGGCCTCAGGCAAGGGCCGACTCTTGCGGAGCAGGCTGGTTCGTGTGTCCTGTATACGTCCAAGGTGAGCCTGTGAAGAAAAGGGGCAGCTTTTGTAGATGCTTACCGCTTCATCACTTTTCTCTTTGCAGCAAAGGTTAATATTAAAGTGATTTTGTGAGATCCTCCACAGACCTTCTTATGCTGATGAGCCTGTAGGGCTCTGTCCTTGGCCTGCTGCTCTTCCAGCCATCTCTGAGCGAACTTATTCTCCATGAGCTCATAGATTGGGGTAGATGGTCTGAAATGGAACAAAACAGTTTTCTCAGGTTGCCCATATCTGAATTTGCAGAATTCTGTGGAACTGATTTATACTCGTTTTTGTACTTAAAAGCATAATCAAATTATTAGAAAATATAATTAAAGGGATAGTTCACATAAAAATGAAAATTCTGTCATCATTTACTCAACCTCATATTGTTCTAGGTCTGTATGATATTTCTTTTTCTGTAGAACATAAAAGAAGATATTTTGAGAAATGTTTCAGTATATATATTTTTTCTTCTTGTCCATACAGTGGAAGTAAATGGTAACCAAAACTGTTTGGCTACTAACATTCTTTAAATATCTTTTGTGTTCTGCAGAAAAAAAGAAAGTCATACAGATTTGGAAGGAAATGATGACAGAAATTTTCATTTTTTAGATAACAATCCCTTTAATATATAAAGGCAAGGGGGGAAAAGGCATTTACTTAAGATAATTTAGACGCAGATGTTACATATGGCAGATGCAGACGTTAGTGCTTAAAAGCTAAGTCTTATTTTTGGGACCTTTTCGAACGCCATAACAGACAACTCCAGTACTGCAGTACAGTTCCATTCACACAGAATGAGCCCACCGAAAAGGTGTTTGTGAGCCCTGAAAATGTATGTGTGTGAGTTCAGTTGTAGAATGCGGTTGTCACTCTCATAAATAAACATAACTATATTAAGCCCTCAAAAATAGGACTTAAAACTATACACGCTGTGAACATGGCCTCTATATAATAATAATGTGCACTATGTTAGTAAGCCTGTGATTTACAAGACTCATAATCTCCAGTAATATGTATACCATGCTGTTAGTGTTAATTCTTCATAATTTTTTTATTTTTTTTTAATTTGGATGTATATTCTATCTGAGCCTTTTGATCATTGGCTCAACATCCTAATGATTTTAAATAGACTGCTACGAGAGCTTCCCAATCCAATTATCCTAACACTAGGTGGAGTTCCGGACACTTTCCTTTCACTGGCATTTGATACTGTATTGCCAGGTGTAAAGTTGAGAAAAAAGCAACATTCTTATTTCTCGAGGAGACATCTCTAGATGTAGTAGTGTTGCTCTGATATGTAAGTGTGTGCTGTATTTCATGTGTGTGTGTGTGTGTATTGGGATGGTGACATTTTGTGCAAGGATCCTAGCACACCCTCATTAGGGCTGACCGTGGCATTGGCAAACAGCATTTGATGGATATAGTGCAGGGCCAAACAAGTCCCTGTGGACCCCTGATCTTACCTCTCATTGCTCTAGACATCCTTCCCCCTGACTGGCTCTTGAAACACACTCTCACCCAACACTTCTCACACTGGATGTATCAACATCAAGTGTGTGTGTGCGCGAGTGTGAGTGAAAAAGAGAGTCTGGACACAAAGCTGTGTTTTCAGTTAAATAATTCAGCTCCATTTCAACAGTATCAAGGCCCAAGAGAAGGAGAACAAAAAAGAAAGCAGGTGGAAGGCAGAAGGAAGGAGTGAAGGGAGCTTGTGGTGCTGCGGACCAATGTAATAATCATACCTCTGCTCTCAGCAGAGTGCTTGTGTCATACCTCAGTGGGCACAGAGCTCAAAGATGAGTACTCTCTTCTTTCCTTCTCCCTCTTTCTCTGTTTCTTACAGATATAGACATTTCTATACCTCTTTTACTTTCCTGCTCTTTCCTTTTTGCCTCATCCAGTAAAACAAGACAGCCCAAATCACTTTCTAAACTGATCAACACTCACCCACGTCTTATTCCCACACAAAAATGATGTAAGAGAGGGTCCTGTTCTTACTCCTATTTTACAGATTTGCTCCCTCAGGAAAGTAAGAACGATATGAGAAGTGAGGGGGACAAATTATAAGCCTTATCAGACTGGCTCATGAATATTAATTAAGAGACATAATAATCACCCAAGAGTCCTAAATGACTTGTTGGGGGATGGCCATATTAGGATTTATTTAGTTTAATAACGCTAAGAAAAAAATATTGGTGTACGATTTACTTTGAAACCATTTTCACAAAATAATTACAAAGATACGCCAAAAGTAACACTTTGAATTGAAGTCAACATGAAACTAAAGTTGTGATAGTCTTTACTTCCCTATTCTGATGTATATTTGAGTGAGATGGCTTCTCAAACAAGAAAAAATGTAGTACGAGACTTGATTGGTTGGTTGTGATTTGCTATTGCTGTGATCTCATGTGAGTGACAGGTTTTAAACACATCATCAGAGAAGAGAAGAGATGTCGCTGCAAGAGGGAAGGGAAGTTATTTTGATTTAAGATTATGAGGGCACATTAATTAATGGTGAAAATAATAATAACGATGTGCACGGATACATTATTTATAATAAATACTGCAATATTCCTTTTTTTTTTTTAAGTGTCAATAAGGGTCAATTTTGATTTCATGTTTGATATTTTGATATCTTTAAGTAGAAAGACTGAAATAGTATTTTCTTATAAAACATACCCCAATAATCTTGCTTCTTCAGACATTTATTAACATGGCTGGGCAACAAATTGCAGCTAAGCAAAACAACATTCTTAAAATATAATGATTATTTTCCAAATAATCTTCCACAAATTATAATTGTTAATGTAAGTAAAGGTATTAATTATTTATAATAGACCATTAAAATATAATGGTTTATAATGCTTGCTATGCTCCTGAATGTATCCCAACTTGTATTGAAATTTTATAGACAAGGCTTTGTGGCTGACAATAAATTCTTACTGTTCGGAGCCAAGTGTTTTTGAATGTTCTGATTCACTGCCTATTTCTGACGCGAGGGTGTGTATATGTGGGTGGCAGATGTGAACAGACAGTGGGAAAGAGACAAAGACAGAAGACAGATGGAGGTGTCATTAAGATGTATATCAATAAATAGAGATGCTGTTAATGCGCTCTATTCATCTTTATAAAAAATTATTATTGAGATTTCAAATTACATAGTAACTTATAGGAATATTAGTATTAATATTATCCTTTAAAATTGTTAAGGATTGTTTTGATTATGACTTCTTTCCGATTCTTCCAAGCACAGCTTTGGATTGATTAAGATTAGCTAAGACTAGTGAATGAGGCTGAGACCATTATTACACTCACCTGTTAGAAATACCAAATGAAGCATCTTGTGGTATGCAAGGTGGGGCAGACCTGCGAAACCCTTCTCTGGGCAATGGCTGGCGCCGAATGTCATGGGTGGCACGGTACTGCTGCAGCTCTTTAGCAGTAACCAATCCTGACTTGACCCCTTCTCGATTAAGGCCAATAAAATCCCTCTCAGCCACCGTGTTTCTGGTAGACATAGTGTGAGTGTGCCAGTTGGAGATAGCTAAAAGAGAGAGAAATCACAGTAGGAAAATACTATGAAATCATGTAAGACTCCAATGATACATACAGTTCAGCACACACAATTCCTTTGAGGAGGATTGCACTACCAATTTTTATAATTAGTATTTTTGTCTTGTTTTTCCTTAATATCATCCTTAAATTTACATGAGGAGCGACAATGCAGAAGATGCAAAGACTTGTTTTCAAAGGATATATCTTGAAAATTAAGCAAAAATCAAATAATATTTTGTTAGATTTATGTGCAAAACAAGAACAACTATTTTCCAACAGGGTTAGAAAAACAGAATTCAAGACATATTCTCTGAAAACAAGTCTTTTATCTTTAACAAATACATTTATCTTGTTTTAACCTGTTAATTGTGTAACCTGTTAACTGTCACTCCCTTTTTGAGCATTTAGATCTGAACTTAAATGGTTGCAATTCATGAATGCTTTGGAATACAAAAACTTTTTAAAGAATACTCAGCAGATTATTGCAGATGTGAAAACACTGCACAGATGAAAGTGTAAAAAAGTTATATAAGTTTAAATTGACTGTAAAGCAAACATTTTTAAATTTTTACAGAATATATATTTTACAAAAAAATTGAACTTCAAGAAAATCAAAACCATATGTCTAACTAAGTTGTGTTCCAAATTTGAAGTTGATAACACAAAAATGTAAGCCCACTGAAAGGTTTTAAAGTACCTTTCCCATGGTCATTTCAAAACAGTTTTCAAAGAATGAATTTTGAGTGCTCGAACAATACCTAATTTATGATGATTACTAAAATATGTGATAAGAGTCAGCCAACTGTCTTGCTACTGCGATAATGACAGTTAAAATGCTGGATATTTTCACTTAAAAACAAGACAAAATACTAAAGGAAAAATTGCCTTTTTCTTGCAGTGTGGCAACTGGTTTTTTAGGTATAAATAAGGGTACTATACGGTTATCCGGATAAATTATTTACGTGTGGTCACGTGCACGTGTGGTCCGGATAACCGTATAGTACCTAAATAAGTCATATTTTAGTTTACCAAAGGACTTGTCCTGCTGTCCTGCAGAGTTTAGCTCAAACCCTAATTAAATACACCTGAACCAGTTAATCAAGGTCTTCAGGATGACTAGAAACACTAGTATACTATATAAGTGGAGTACACTATAAAATGTGAACAGTTGAATCAACTTAATTACAATTACTTCAATTGGTAACTGATTTTTATTTTTATTTTTACTTAATTCAGTCATGAAACTCTTGTGAGTAGCTGATTGGTTCACTTAAAGCCGATTGGTCACCCAATCATTCTGTTTGTTCTGTCTACGTAACCTATTTGTTCCTGACCTTAAATTGGATCAGTTCATTGCAGCGCACCATGGACTTTCACTAGCCCTCCACCTTCCCCAGCACCACCTGCCTAGATCTGCTCGGGGGGGGGGGTTCTCTCTATGTTACCTAGCAGCAGCCTGAATTCAATTCACTTCACGCATTTTTAGATGTATCCTCACTTATACAGCAGCAGACGTAGCAGATCTAGTCAGCAAGACTAACATTCCATGTTTATTAATAAATGCTGGTTAAATTCATTCAGAGAGTTGTCATGATTGAAATATACTTCTACCTTCTTCGGAAAACTTCAGTTAGAAATATTAGCATTTTTCAAACTATTAGACACTAGATAGATCATAGATGGATCAGACAACATTAGATAGATCAGCAAGAGAAAACACAAAACTGTTCAATGGCTTTGGTGACTTGGCAGTGCCTTCTTTTGGCGCCAGGTAAATAACAGTAGACATAGGCTCCAGCAGGGCTCTGATTGACATGTTTAAAACCAAGCAGAGATCAGTTTTGGGTGTTTTCTGAAATAATAGTTACATTAGGATTTGTGATGAGTAAGCTTAGATAAGCATGACAGGGTAACTTCATCATAGTTCATGGGACTGTATAAGGGCTTGACACTTGCAGTCACTGCCTGTCGTCCGTTGGAAGTGCATAATTAAAGTGTGAGACAGGGGAGCCAGTGCAGAAGCCAGCCACAGTTTAGTATGCTAACAGGAGCGCACTGACAGCACAGGCTAAGTGCCTGAGGGGACACTTACTCAAGAAAACGCACTGTGACATCATCCTGTGACAAGAGTTGATGGGGAACGGGTGTGGTGTCTCATAAACAAAGGGTTTTGAGTTAGTGTATATGTAGCTTCATAGTGATTGTATCATAATGATGTTTTCAATATACAGCCAATAGTGTTAAAGTTTTAAAGGCAAATATAGAACTACTCCAGTGGCAATTTTACAAAATTGTTTTGCCACTTACCCTCTGGCACTCCTCCATCCTGAACTGTGGTCACCGTCCCAAAAACAAAGTCAGGTCCTGGACAGGATAAACCTCTCAACTTGGCCTTTCCAAGAGCTGGCTATAGAGAACAAACAGGACTGAGATAAATACAACTATTTCATGAATAGTGTCCTAATGTTTTTTTTATTTTTTATGTTATGTATTAAAGGCACATATTTTAAAGGCATGTATTTTAATACATAAAATGTATTAAAGGCATCAGGAAAAGTTTCTTCCCCCAGGCCATCTACCTCATGAACAGTTAAAATGCCCCCAAGTTCTCCCCACTGTGCAATAATGATTAAAAAAACATGCATTACCCAACACACTATATACTTATTTATTTGACATCCAACCACTTTCCTTATTCACATTCCCTTGCATAACTGTATCTATAGATATAGATATTTTTGTCTTTTCGCTTGTGTACATGTGTTGTTTGTCTAGGTTGTATTTTCACCTATTTTATTTTTTAATCTGTCTTGATATATAGGCTATTACATTTTTTTCACTGTGCTGGAAGCTTCATCATGGCTAATTCCTTTTGTGCGTAAGCATGCTAAAATAAATAGGCAATGAGTTCTCTGATTCTGATTCTAAATGGAAATGAAAATGAAATAAAAAAATTTAAATACATTTAATTACATCTATTTTTGCCTCCAAAGTCCATTTTATGTGTATATTTTCTGACAGAGAACAGTAGCTGTTTTTTGTTTTCAGAACTATGTTTTTCTGAACCTATAAACTGTCAATCAAACTGTCAATCAGCATCAATTACATCACCACAGTAAAAGTGCTGTTAAACTGAAGCATTTAACGGCACAAGACAATGCATGCATCACAATGTCAAAGTTTTATGGACCTCTAGAGTGGCAGCTGATTTTGTGATTGACAGGCAGTTTTTCGACCCATACCTTCAAATTCTAGCACACCAAAAGCATCTGATTGTGTCTATTAATAAAATCATAATTATGCACAAACTTATTACCATAAAACATGCCGCAAAAGAAGCCCAAATGACTGCGGTGTCTGGCAGCTCAGTAAAAACAAATTCCCATTGAACGTTGATGCGAGTGATCTTGATGGTTGAATTCTTCAGTCAGGTCTCAGTCTGAATCACTAGCACAATGTAGTCCAGTCAGTTCATGTAAAGTATGATTTATGTCTCCAGAGTCATAACTGTAAGATGATTGACAGCTAAAGAGTTGAAAAAGGCAACACTTATCCTGCCATGTGTGTGTTGGGGGGTTGGGTGGGGGGGATTTACCCCCTATCATCATCTACTCAAAAAGATTCTCTCATGGGGCAAAAGAAAAGCCCAGTATTTTTCTCTGAGCTCTGTTAAACAGCTCAAAGCCTAGTTTTAAGAGCAGCTTAGCTTCGAAAAGGTGGAAAATTGAGAATCAAACCACGGCAAAGGTGACAACCGGATGTATCAAAAGTGATCTGTGGAATATGGTGCCTGAGCTTTCCAGAAGCACGTATCTTTGATCTTTGATGGAACATGAGGGAGGTGTGCTCATGTGTCAGTCACAGAGTTACATTAATGTCGGCGGTTCTCCTCATGCTGCCGTATGTGATTTTTGGAAGGAGAAACGAATTAGCATGGTGAGTCTGTCATCATCTCTGGAGATCTCTGTGTGTTTGCTGTGTTCTAAAGACTTAATTCTTGTTTAAAAACCCCAATCCTTCATTCTGAGCTTTGAATAGTCTACATTGAAAAATGGATTTAAAAGATATTTGTCACTGGACCCCCACCAATCATGCTGGGCAAGTAAAGCCCTCCAGAAAGCGAACACAACTGCCAAACTCGGCTCTCTTTTTTTATGCCGAATCCCTAAGTACGACCAAATTGAGAGATCCTAAATCTTTTTTGGCCTTTTTAACTCACAGACACCCAACCTCTAGTTAACATATCAGCTGAAACGTATCAAACGTTTCTTAAAAGCGCCAATCTTTTGAGTAAGTGCCACCAAGCTTCTCGGCCAGCCCTTTAATCCCCTTCGCAATTTTAATCTGCAGATTGTTTTGAGGAGATCACTTAGAGATGCCTGAAGGAACGTGTTGACCGCTGGCGTAAAACGGCTAATCAGACCCCTCAAAACATTATTGGGCCTTTCATTCACAATAAAAGGGCTGAAAGAGAAGGGGACAACAGAAAAGGCAAGTCAGGCGAAGGATTATGTTAAGCAAAAGCTCCTTTTATATTGTCATTTACTGGTGATCTGTCTCTATATTGTGTTTTCATTAACCAGGCATGGACCTGCTGAATGAACCAGAGGCCGGCATGAGAATAGGGCGGCTTCAGGAGAGGCTACACGAGGGTCAGCGGGAGCAGATTATTCGCACAGGCTAAAAGAGACAGAGAACAGGGGGACATAATCATCTCTTACTAAGGAGACCCCTTCAGTCCATTCAGGCACCCGTGCTTTAATTTCACCGTCCTTTTGTGTCTCTCTTGCTCATGTGTGCTTTTAGGATTTCGCTTGAGCTGCTGAGATTAGCTTAGCGCTGACCCTGAGAGTCTATCACAGCACTGAACACTTGCACAAGTTGCTTTTTCTCAGATGTTGTCTCTCTAAGCGAATACCATGTGGTATTTGTGTTTTTTCTCTCCTGAATCTCACCCAGACATCATTCCCGACAGCCTCGCAACTAGATTTACACACATTTCAGAGAGGAAGCTTCTGGATAAAACTGGTCTGCACCTCCTGTCCAAGACCTACTAGGTTTGCGCTGTCCCAGTGGAACCAGTTTAATCTTCTCAGGCAGCGGCATGGAGAATTGTGAGCCAGGCCTGATCATCTCATCTCATCGGCGCTGACAGACAGCTTTGCCATGAGTTCCTCTGTCAGACTTACAAATAAATGTGCCCATGATGATGATTAGAGGATAACGGCACTAATGCTCAACGAACTATCTCCCGCTCTTCCAGCTCGGTTCAGCGCCATCTGGTGCCTGATTACGGGACAGCGGGCACATTGGCTTAAAATTAATCTCTTCATCTCAACTAAGCTAAATTGAGGAAATGAATGGCAGAGAGAAAGTGAAAGTGGGTAAGCGCTAGAAAGAATGTGTATCTTTGTTGCTGTGTGATCTGATACAATTCATGGGGAGAGAATTCAAATATAGTCGCTGTCATCAAGAAGGAAACGTGGTCAAAATGTACTAGGAGGGAATCTGGGAAATATAAAGATGTTTAAGTCAGCTAAAAATACATTTATTTATAAGGATTAGGTCAAAAATGCTGAGAGGAGAGGAAGTGGAATCATAACCCTAACTTTCTCATCAGATCACAGCTTTTCTCTTCTCTAGCTAAATCCGTCAACTCTAAATTAATATCAGCCCACTTCTAAAATCCCCAGAATGTCAATGTGCGCATATGTGCAACGCAAACATACACACACATTCATCTCCTCTATAGTCTGGCTGGTTATTAAGATGCTAACTCTCTTTATGTGTGGCAAATCCTGAAGCTTTGGGTATAATTGATGAGGCATTTCCATAAAGAGGCCCAGCTAATTGGGAGCATGTGTCTGGGCAAGCTTGTGCTACCCTTTTCCAATACAGATGAGTGTTATCCTACCTCTTTAGATGTATGTATGCTTAAGTATGGACGTGTGGGTGTGTTTAATGAAAAATGGATCACAAACTGTGTTTAAACCATGTGAATAAGCAGTACAGTAATTAGACATGTCCAAGAATTCAAGCTGTCCTCAACCTGGACTAAAATTGTACATAGACAATTAAACTTTTTTTAAGTATGAAGTCAGTAACATTTTGTTTTGAAGAAATTAATATTCAGCGAGGTCAAGTAAATTGATCAAAAAAGCAGTAAAGACATTTACAATGTTACAAAATTTCAAATAAATGCCGTTCTTTAGAACTTTCTATTCATCAAAGAATCCTGAAAAAAATATTAAGCACCACAACTGTTTTCAACATTGATAATAATAATAATAATAAATGTTTCCTGAGCAGCAGATCAGTAAATGATTTCTGATTTTGAAGGATCATGTGACACAGAAGATTTGAGTAATGGCTGCTGAAAATTCATTCATTACATTTAATGTCTTTTAAAAATGGCATACAAGTTTTTTAAACCCATTTGAAACCAACATGATGACATTACTAAGGCCCTTTCACACCAAGAACAAAAAAGATAACTATATTGATATAAGCTATATATATTGGTTCTGTTTATTCTAAGCGCGCACTGCAGTTATGTTTGCATGCTGCTTTAAATGCTCAAGCTCTTAAAGCAGGATGGATTCTGATTGGCTGTCAATCTGAAACTGATTCCAAGGATGTCGTTTCTCTGCTATTATCGTTATAGTTGTGGGGTGGGCTGCTATTATTTATATTTAAAATAACGATTTTTAACCGTTATCGTTCATCGTTATAGACATCATCCTTGTAAAATGGGCCTTAAGAACTTGGATTTTTCCTTATTTGTCTTTGACAGCTGTTATATAGATAACATAAATAGTTAGCGCTACAACTCAACATGGACAAGAATGATATATGCATTTTCATTCTCTTAATCCATAAATGAATGCATACAGCCCCTGTTTTGACAGACTACATATGCCAAAGGTCTCTTTACATATCTCATTTACATTTATCTAATATGCAAGCACTTTACAGTTATGTATTGGGTTCATGGTTATGTATCTGTCTCTGTGCTTGTGTCTACAGTGGTCCCAGCTGGATCACATTAATAATAAGGGCCTGTGTTGCGAGGGCTTATGAGGCACTGTATTCGTAGGCCTAACTGTAGATGCCTATGAACAGCTGAGGTGGGTGAAGGTCAAGGTCCGGGCCAGTTCCTTTGCAATTCAAATAAATTCCAGAGGCCAATTAAAGTCAGTAGGCAACTGTATACAATTTTTAGCCTTTTTTTGCCAGATCTCACACTCTGATAATGCTTTTTAAAGCACCCTGAGCCTTCAAAAGATATTTTTTTAATTTTATATGTCAAAGTTTAATTCAGGCAAAAACAGCTTTAGACCAGACCACATATACATAATATATTTGCGCTGCAGGCAAATATCAGCTACAGTACAGAATTGCTTAAGAATGAACCGCAGATTGCCGTGTCTAACATTAGCTACATAGGCTGAATGAAGTGAATGGTAATGAGTGGGAAGAGGGGACTGTGAATAGGGCCCAGCCAGCCTGCTGCACAGCAGGTCTCTCTCAGACACCAGAGAACAACAAAAGCCCCAAATCTGCTCCCCTGATCTCTAATTTACTGGTCATCAGGGAATACAGGCATGAAAACAGGATTTATTGGCCATGCCTCATCAAAAAGGAATTAACAAGAGGAGAGGAGAGGCCTTTTTTGTACTTTTCTCACCATCAACTTTTTGGTCACAAACACAGAAAATGGGTGCTCGGTTCTACACTCTCGAAAATAAAAGTTCCAAAAGGTTTTAGCAGCGATGCCATAAGAATGATTCTGGGTTACCCAAAGAACCTTTAAGTGAATAGCTCTTAAACAAACCTTGTGTGTGTGTGTGTGTGTGTGTGTGTGTGTGTGTGTGTGTGTGTGTGTGTGTGTGTGTGTGTGTGTGTGTGTGTGTGTGTGTGTGTGTGTGTGTGTGAAGAACATTTTAATAATCTGAATAACCTTTTTCCACTTTTCCAAGGTTTCTATGGATGTTAAAAGTTTCATGGAACCAATACAGAACGTTTATTTTTAAGAGTGTAGATGCAGACTAATTCATCTCCTTTTCACTTTGAGGCCCATTAGCACATTACTACGATATATGTCCCTTTTCCCCACGGGACAGCCATACATCAGCCCTGCATAAGCAGAGAAAACTCCAGCGATGATGAACTGCTGTGCAGGCCGACAAGAGATGCTCTCAGCACAAGGGACTTGCTGCAGTTGGCCTATTTCTTAATGAATATGAGCCTTTCACGGGTCTCCCGTTACATAGCAAGCAAGCAAAGACAGCCTCCGCTGATTGAAGGAGGATGAGGGTGAACGTTCCAACCTACAGCTCTCAAAACTAGATGCACGAGAGGGAAGAAATAGAGCAACATCAGGCAACGCCACAAGAACAAAAGCTTAAATCCTCACAGATGACTCTGTCATTGTTCCAGCACATTGCCAAAACCTGTAGCTATGACTGCTCACAATGAAAAAGAATGAGAAATCCTTGATCTCGTGGGACTATGGGAACATGCACGCAGTTCATTATCATAGTCATTTAAATACAGTAATCCTATTTTCTGCATCAGTCAAAAGGGGCATATCAAATAACCCTAGAGAACATTAGAAAGAAAGGAGGGGTGAGAGCAAGCAAAGGTCTAACGGAGGCCTCTTATCCCAGCAGGGATGGACAGGATGATTGGATGAGTGTGAAAAGAGAGAAAGGCCATGGGAGCGAGGGGAAAGGAGAAACATTGAGGATTGTGCAGGTTCATTTCATTCTCCCTTCTGCTTCAGTGGAAGACTTGATGAAGTTGAAATGAAGCAGAATTAGATGAAAGATACGCTGGAAGTACTTAGTTAAAGATTCAAGACTTGCGCTGAGTCTAACAAAGAGGGTTAACTAGAGGAGAAAGCAGAGAAAAACACTATCTTGCATATTAACACCATTCCTCAAATCTCAGTACAGCACACTCTTAAAAATAAAGGTTCTATGTTGGCATCTATGGTTCTTGGAAGAACCTTTAACATCCCATGGAACATTTCCCTTGCACTAAAGGTTCTTTGCAAGGGAAATGGTGGAAAAAAATAATTCATTGAAAGTTCTTCTATGGCATCACTGAGAAACCCCTTTTATGGAACTTTCATGGTTTATTTTTAGCTTATTAGTATTAGTGCAAAGTGACCTGAAATAAAGCAGACACCCGAAATGTGCAGTCCTGCTGTTGTTTTCCAGGAACATTGCGTTGAAACCGAAACGCTGAACTAAATCACACAAGCATGACTGTCATGGTTAGATTTATTCTGAGACTAACTCTTCCACCTAGTGGTCATTTTAGTTATGGCGTTGTTGTTTTCTTGTGTTTGCAAACAATAAATTATGCCCACCCCCCCCCCCCCCCCCCCCATTCATTTGTGGAACACATAAAGACTAATTATTTGTTTGGGAGACTAATTATTTATTAAATATATATGTTAGAAAAAATAATTAGTATAGCCTACGTGGCACTTTAATATATGGTGCTATGCACTGTATGCAGATAAATAATGTAAACTACATTTCACAATCCATCAACATCAGTCCTGACCTTAATTAATAGAGGACGATGCAGCATAGACTCTCTCACCACACCAATACGAGGACTTTCCATTTCTGATTCGTTGAATCCCTGGTAAAATAGAAATATTATAGACAATTTCACTAAATTATGATTTGTCGGAAAATAATAATAAATGAAAATTACTACAGTACAAATTGATTATATTATCTCAAACAACGTCGCAAAGTTATCAGCTATGACATATTTTGGCAAGCGTTAAGGTTATTATTTGAAAGAAGATCTCCAACCTTTTGGGCAAGATGACACCTTGAGAAACACGGTTCCCGGATGGTTTTGTGGATAAACAAACCTTGCTGAACCTTTTTGTCGTAATTGCAGTTCAAAAGCACTAAAATACATCAGTATGTTACATAAAGTTTCAGCGATTTCATAGGCCGTGAGGGAACCCAGCAAACATTTGGACGTTTAATGACCGTTGAAAAGACGTCCGTCCGAGACGTCCCGTCATGGTTGAAAAATAGTTCCAAAATGGAAGTTGAACCGACGTCTTTTCTGGCCGTGAATTCCACGTCTTTTCTGGCCGTGAATTCCACGTCTCTTCTGCGCGTCCCTGGACGTCTAAATGCGTCGTCATATGTGTTTAAATGTGTTGCTGCATAATTTAAGTGTATAAGCCTGCATATAAAATAATCACACACCTATTGTGTAACATCGTGAAAGACAATCAAGTCTTGAGGTTTAGCCTACACATCTTGACAAAGGTTCTAAAAAGGTCCAAAATTGGTCCAGTCAGACCTGAATGTCAATAAAACGTTTTAATCACGTGTACATCAAAAACAATAACACATTATTTGTGGATATAAGCAATAAAGAAGCATGTTCTGATTAAGCACAACATTTTATTGATCTTGAACAGCCAAAATTTCTCTTTATTTTTTTCAATGTTTAACATTTCGTGAGCTTAGAATTTTAAGGTTCTATCTCCACTTTTGGTCGAAATTGAGTTTTTGATAATCTGATTCATTAGGTGTTTATTAATGCCTGTGTGGTGTTATTTTTGTAAAAAAAATATTTTGTTAGTAGTTATTAATAAAATAAAAGGTTCCATCTCACAAAACATAAACCGAGTTTAAAAACTTTGATCCTCAATAAACTACAATAAACGGAGATAGAACCTTATAATTCTAAGCTCTCGATTTGTTAACCAAACTAAATACCAATAGCAAAATACTGAATTATTATATAAAGATAGTTCACCCAAAAATGAAAATTATGTAATTTACTCACCAAATTCCAAACCTGTATGAGTTTCTTTCTTCTGCTGAACACAAAAGAAGATATTTTGAAGAATGTTTGTAACCAAGCAAATAGAGCATCCACTGACTACCATTATTGGAGAAAAAATGATTATTAATGGGAAGCGACATCTGCTTGGTTACAAACATTCTTCTAAATATCTTTGTGTTTAGCATAGAAAGGTATGCAGATTTGAAACATGAGGTTGAGTAAATGATGACAATTTTCATTTTTGGGTGAACTATCCCTTAAACACATTGTTTGGCTCATTTTTTGTATCCACCACCCCCAGCTCTTCCTGGAGTGTGTTTCAGGTGTTCTGCCATTGCTGCATCAATTTCAGAGTCTGCAGCATGTGGGCTCCACCTCTTCACAGCATCTAAGGGAAGAGAATATATTTCTTTTTAAAATAAATGAAAATTAAAAATTTGAGGTAAATGACATGCACTTATTTTCAAAATATTTTTATGGTCTTCAGCTAAATTCAAAACAGCATTTGTCCCCTGCCTCTTCAATACCACTGTGGTGCCCTTGAGAAAGACCCTTAACTAGGTGTGTAACAGTGAGAAAGTGAACAGGACATTTCTGATAAAGACAAGTGGGCTGTGATGTCCCCTGAATAGACATGTTTAGCTATTCTAAAATTACAAAATATTTTTAAAGCAGTTACTGAAAACATACATGTTCAAATCCAGCTAAACATTTCATTCTACTTCAGATAATTTACTTTCTGAAAGAAACTCTCAAAAGGCTACATTAATAATTTACAGTAATAACTTTGACTGTATCATTAAACATACTTTATACTATGGTATACCGTTGTATAAGTTCAAAGCAACTTTTAGCCTACTAGCTAATTTTAGCCAAACTCAGTTAACGTTAGCCAATTTCAGTTGACAATGTGGGCATCATTTCTTTCGGTTCATTCATGTCAAACAAGTAAAACTCTAGCACGTGAATCTAATAATACAAAATGTACGTACCCAACAGTAGATTTTTAATAATATGGGCCTCAATTCCTCCTCTCTCCGTGGTTGTTCAAACAGTGTTCCGGAGTGAGTCTATGGGGAAAACGCGTTAACATCTCGTGAGATAATCTAACCTATCGCGGGATTTGGTAATGTCGGGAGATCTTTTGTTACATCTTGGCAGCACAGTTTTGGCAATTACATCCAACTCAGACATAAATGGTGACCAGATATATTTCTGTTTTACATGCATACATTCCATAAAAAAATAAAAAAAACCACAACGTATCAGGTTGAAATAATGACTAAAATGCAGAGGCTTTGCATTCACTTAACCACACTGGGAACTGTGAGATTATAATTTATTTAAACAAGATAAAGTAAATATATTTACTTTGTATACAATTCGTGTATTTCATAAAGATAATTCCTGGTTTTTTTTTTTTTTCTGTCTTGCTTGACTAGATGTGTAAAGGACGTCAGTGGACGTGTATTCACAGCCTTGACGTGTAAAGGACGTCAGTGGACGTCTTCACACCTCTTAAAAACTACTTGGGCAATTAAATTAATTTTTGCAGTATTAACCATGCAAGGATTAAGCACAGCTTTTGCATATTTCAAGGATTCCATGATGGAGGGTCATGATGGACTATAAATGCACGTGTAAAAGACGTCGCCAGGTGACGTCCTCTCACCCGATACTATAGACGTGTAAAGGACGTCAGTGGACGTATTCACAAAACTTATTAAAACTTTAATTTAATAAAAAATTTAATTAATTATTGCAGTATTAACCACGCAAGGATTAAGCACAGCTTTATCACAATTGATTTCATAGAGGGTCATGATGGACTATAAATGCACGTGTAAAAGACGTCGCCACCCGAAACACAACATGGTATATATTGAACTACACGTAGCTAAAAGTCAAAATAACAATTATACATGCAACCTCAGATAACTGTAGACATGCACACATGTATCTGAATGCATTTTTAGGAAATGTTCTGTGTTACATATTTTTACCGATTTATGCCGTCATACCGCGACTATTTTTGGCCAGGGACACGACGTTGCCGTCGGACCAATGTTTGCTGGGAAACCTTCCTTTTAGTTGTCTTGAGTTGTCATGGAGATGGGACGCTTCTGGCAAGCACCAGAGCCATAGAGAGATGGCTCTCTATGGCTCTGGAAAGCACGTATGGCCGAGTTGTCATTGACGATAGTTGTTCATTTTAAAAAAAATCACAAATTATTTGTTTTTATAGTGATATATACTTGTTTTGAAAGTCAAAAACTCCATATAACCAAACATTCCAAGATCATACTTAGCTATCGTACTTAGCTATCGCCTCCAGTACGATAGAGGGCAGCATGCAAATACTGAGACCACTCCAACATGTTAGAATAACCTGGGCTGGATCCGAAATCGCACTATTTGAGGGGACAGTCGTTTGTAGTGGTTTCCGAAACCATGGTGGGCGTAATCGAGTGCACTCATTCAATCCTACAATGCACAATATAACGACTGTACAACCGATGTACGCTCAACAATAGAAATGTGTAAGTAGATGCCAGTGCCACTCCAAACACGTCGGCGCGCCCGCCATCTTGGAACAGTCAGTATGTCGTCACTCACAGTAAGAATTAATGATGCTACAACATTGCGCAGCTTCTGGTTGTGAATCTGCCGCAATTTAAATTCCCGAAGGAAGACGTGTGATAAACTTTAACAGTTGAGAAAGTGTCTGTTTGTGTTTTATATGTATTAACGCAATATTACAGGTTTTATACTATGGTTACTTTTTAATGTGTCAGCTGACGCCTTCATCATCTGCGTATATTGCAGATATAGATATGCATGCATGCCTCTTAACTACGGTTGCAGTCAACTTGCTCTCCAATGTTCTGTTCAAGGACCGATCTTTGACCCTTCCAATATGACTGCCACTAATGAGGAGTCTATGTATATATACTATATCTATGTCGCACGCCGAATGAATTAGGCCTACCGTGTTTGACCAGAAGATGGCGCACGCAGCTGAATCATATCCATCAATTTTCCAACAGCATACAGGTATACATTCCTTTTTAATTGATAATTGAATTGTTTAGTTAAGGGTTATAGTTTCCATGATCGAGTTTAATATAAATCTTTATATCTTATGGAGCTGCCTTGTTTGCTAAGTTTCAAATGATTATTAAACAGAAAGCATTTAAAACTCACTCCAGCGCACCCAGTGTCCGAATTCACTCGCTCGTTTTCATTCATGCACTCCTTCAAGTGAACTATATTAGTGGAGTAATGTAGGGAATAGGGAATGAGGGTATATCCTAGTGAGTGATTTCGAACACAAATATTAATCTCTTCATTTGAATAGTTATTAGCAGGATACACATTCATTCATTTATTTATGAACATTTGATCCTAGTTAACAAATTAAGCGTAGCCTACTATCTGCAATTAAAGTGAACAAATAATAAATAAACCTTTAGAATTGTGCATTAAACAAGCATGTTATAAGCAAGCCACCCCTAGATTTAAAGAATTAGTTCACTTTTCCTTACAACTTACTCACCCCCATGTCATCCAAGACATGTCTTTCTTTCTTCAGTCAAAAAGAAACTTAAGTTTTTTGGACCTTCAACCCGTTGTTCCCCGCGAAGTCCCCTATATGGAGAAAGATCCTGGAATGTTTTCCTCAAAAGCCTAAATTTCTTTTCGACTGAAGAAAGAAAGACATGAACATCTTGAAGGACATGGGGGTGAGTAAATTATCAGGAAATTTGAATTCTGGAGTGAATTAATCCTTTAAGCAAACCAAACTCACTGCCATAAAAAACACTGCCATAAAAGGCTCGCAAAGGGAGCTCTTAATTTCTTGTTTACAGCGACATCTGCTGGTAGACATTTGATTTTAACATTGGCAAGCGCGCAATTTCTTAAATCTGCTGCGTCATCATTTGCGCGCTCTCATCTACGACTGACTACATTCCCACGGACCAAATATAGCAAACGAGTATTGCGGGATTCTTTTAGCAGTTACCACATCCTTATTGATGTCTGAAAATGTGTTTACAATTATAGCCAAGACATAGCCTGCATGTCAGTTTAAAGCGATGTAAGAGGGTTCCCACTTATTTTAACACAGGGGAAAATATCGAACAAGACAATCACAGCTTTAGTCAGAGTCAAGGTTAATCGCCCTAAGGAGAGTTTTCGGTTGACTGTCATTCGTGCATGCAAGAGGGACCCGGTGACTGCGGCGGAGCTGCGGCTTCCTCTGCAGCATCAGCATCTCCATCGACTCTCATCTTTTAGGAGACTAGAGTGCCTTGACTTACAAGACGAGGAAACGGCCAGAATATATCGGCTTGGAGGTAACATTGTCCTTTAGCTATATCACAGTCTGCATTTGCCTGGGTTTACAGATGCCCTATCGATTATTTCAGTAAATAAAAAAATCTGACCTAAACTGTCCTTGAACAGATATGGGTTGGGTCGGTATGCGGTATTCGGTCATTCATCACCTGCGATTTAACCCGACGTAATTTGTTACTTGTGTAGGCCTACTCATAATTTGAATAGACAAAATCTCTTTGAAAGCTGTATGGGTGATATATATATCCTAATATTTAAATACCAGGCTGTCACCTAAAACTGTGGGCCACATAATGACCTTAAATCTCTCTCGGGTTCTTTATTTAATGTATCGTAAGTAGTAGCCTAAGATATATGTCCAACATGTTTAACTTTTTGTTTTCTACAGTTATTCGGAGACGGAAATTGAATTTGGTCCCTGCATAGAAGAGGCAATGACGTCGTATCCATCACTAGCAGCTTGTTTTGTTTCATGTAAGTAACATGTTCTTTAAAGTTTACATTTTATCGAGATAATTAAGACAATAAAGACAGGTGGAAGGACACTTATTCTTCCTAAGACTTCACAAGTATTCTTAAAAAAACTGAAAGTGTATTTACTTAAATGTTATGAGATGGTTTGAGCTTCTCAAAAAAAAAAATCATTTGGCACACTGCATGGCCATTTATATTTAAATAAATTAAATGTATATAGATTATTACTTGTGATGTTAATCCTTTAAAGGCAGCATGAAAAGAAAATTCCCCCTATCTATTTTCTAAATGCATGTTATTGATCTTTTTGTGAATGATTCATCCATGTCCTTTTCATTTTTTAATAACTTAAATTATAAAAAAAAACATAAAATAAAATAAACAATAATTTAAATTTATAATAACTTCTCTCAGGTAACATATTCTGGACTTGTCCAATCATTTAGCCTGGTTAAACTCTGGTTAAAGTTTTTTAAAATCCGTTTCACTTAGATACAGGCTACCTGAAAATACAAGAAAAGAAAAAAAAAATCGGTTTCTACTTCTGTTTCATTGCGACTTACAATTTTAAAAACTACATTTAAAAGTATTCATACTCATTATAGCCATCATAATTTTATTTTTCCAGGCATGGACACAAATAACTCTAGATCCCTTTTTTTTATTTATTTTTTTGAAAAATCAACATGTAGTAGGAAATCAAGATAGGCTACCTGAGCCAAACATCCCAAGGTCAGAGAGTGCAGTACAATACTGAGCAAACGAACCAGGTCCAATTTCCCCCACCTGACGTATGCTTCTCCAAAAATATTTTGCATGTAAAAGACAGTCGGTGCGGTTCACAATTCTGAATTGTGCTCATAACACTTTTTATGTCTGCACTGTATATAGTAAAAATGCATTTACAATAGGCTGCATATATATCAGGGTTATGTTTAGGAGGGAGGGAATCAATGAAGGTAGGCAGAGATGAGGATTCAAGCGCAGGGGACTTTAATGAAACAAACAAACAAACAATAATGAACAGAAAACTGGAACAAAATAAAACTGGGAGACAAAGACCATGAGGAACAGCAAACATCTAACAACTGACAGAGAACAAGTGAAACACAATTAAGGGCTATTTATACACGGGGCAAACAAGCATAACAAGTAAAAAGACACACCTGGGGAAGACTGAAGCCCCCGATTATACTTCAAGCGAAATTGAAGAACAAACTGATGTGACATAATTTCGAACAAAATCAGGCCAAGACTCACTTCGTTTGGATTTCGTTTTGAGAGTTCTAAAACAGCGTGTCAAAGCGAACTTCCCGAAAAGTTTGCTCCGGCTGGTAAACACCTCTGTACTCCCATTGGTCCGTTGCGATTACGTAATATGTAGGTGTGCGTGGAGGCTCTGCCTTCTTTCACGTGGAAATCTTCTCCAGTTCATTTCTCTTCACGAGTCCGTTGAGATCAGACGTGACCCGCGAATGAGAACATGAAAACACTAGAGAGCTGCTCTATAGTAGAAAGTGAAGTTGTACTTCTGATGAAACGAGACACTGACACTGTTTTTCATGGTTTAAGTAAAGCATGGTAAAGCTGCTAGATTTTAAGCAACTACTAGACTTTAGTGCTGAATTGCAGAGCTCGTGCAAACATATCCACATTGCTATGACCAGATGCTTTTCTTATGCTTTATTTAAAAAATGCTTGCTGTTCTCTTAATTTTGTTCTGTGTTCATTTTGTTATTGAGAGGAAAGCGTGCAGCACATATTTACATTCAAATAAACGGCGCTCTCAGCTGTGTGGGCAGCTTCAGATGTTTGATAACAGTATATCCCTGCACACGTATTTCGAAAAAGAACTTCGCCGTGAGTATATTGGGGCCTTAATCAACAGGGAAAACTACAAAACTACAAACATGGCCACAGGGAGGAACACAAAAACACTTCAACATAAAAGTCCATACAAAACAGGCACACCGGGATCGTGACACTGTCGTTGTTCATTGTTTGAGTTGTTATCCTGTTAGTTGGTTTGCACTGTTTCTAGATAATTTTCCTTTGTCTGTGTTCATTAGTTACCATGGTTTTAGATTTCCTTCATGTGTCACACCTGTTTAAATAGTTACCACATTTTTTGTCTGGTGTTTTCCATTCAGCCCTCAGTTTTTACCTTTTGTGGTCTACGCTGCCACGTGTTGTTTCTCTAACCTTCTCAGTTGTGGATTATATTATTTCTTTTTATTTAAAAATAAAAGTGCTGGAATTAGATCCCCTTCTCGTTTTTGCCTGACCTGCTGTGACATATAGACATATCTGAAATATATGTCTATAGGTATGCAGGGGCAGATAATTATTCTATTAAAACAACAAAATGCTCATCTTATTTTTGAAAAGGTCAACTGCTCTATGAACATTAGCAAAAGCCAAAATTACATTTTCTTATTTTAAAGTGGTTGTGCTTTTCTCCCAGTAGCATGTCTGTTATGTATGATGGGTGTGGCGACTGCAACAGACCCATACCAGAAACCTGGCTTCTTGGATTTTGACTCATGGTTTTGGAACACTCCTCGAGGGCCACAGATGTACTCCTGCCTTACCTACATAGAGAGAAACCTCAGAGTTGACTGTGAATTCCCAGAGACCCACAAGATCCCCGGGCCATTCTGCGAATTCAAACAGGATGGGCGACTCATGGGATCCACCTACCCAAACAACCCGGTCCACCTGATCCCAAATATTGAGACCCGACGCCGAGCCAATGTCTCCCTGGTGCCACCTAACATTTGTCGCCTCACCTGGATGCCTATGTCCGATGACCGTGCGTACACCTACACCTGCAGGGTTTATCAGGGCAACACCTGGAAGGAGAACAGCATGGCATTCCATCAAAGTGAGTTTAAACATGTCTCAGCAAGACCTCCTTAACATATGCTGAAAGACAACATTACCTGGGAGTTATGCAAAGCCTGTTGAAGTTTAAATTAAAGGTGTTGTCCCTGCTTGTGAGATTTTCTTCTTTCAAAATCTGGGGGCTTTCACAATCTATATGCTTTCATAATTTGTGTGTTCTTAAATCATTGCTCTGTTGCTTAATTATCTGTCTCTCTCTTTCAAACAGGAAATCTTCTGTTGTGCTCTGGATTAAGCACATTTTTCCACACTGGACCATGGATTCTTGCAGTTGTGATATCAATACCTGTTAATCTTGGGTTTCTGTCAGCATGACCAGCCCTACATCGAGCAACCGAAACCTCAAAGCCATTCTCACATTTAACTGCCTTTCACATTTTAATTTAAATTTTAGTTTTTTCTTACATGGTTACGTTGATTTTTAAGTTTTATTTATTTATTTATTTATTTATTTTTTGCTTTACAGTCCCATTTAAAGTTTCTGTGGAGATCACCGTCATTAGAATCCTGAATCATCAGGATTCACTGAGAAAAGCTTACGGACATGATCCACGTGACCCGTTCTAGTATATATGGCCAAATTTTTTTTCAAAATTAAGATGCTACACTACCGTTCAAAGGTTTAGGGTCAGTAAGACCCTAAAATAAATTAAAATTTGTATTCAGCAACAATTGATCATTAAACGGGATTAAAAGTGACAGTAAAGACATGTATGTTAAAATGTAAAAAGATTTCGATTTCAAATAAATGCTGTTCTTTTGAACTTTCTATTAGTCTAAGACACCTGTAAAAAAAAATGTTTTATCTCAGTTTCCATAAAAGTATGAAGCATCACAACTATTTTCAACAATGATAATTATTAGAATGATTCCTGAAGGACGAGTTAATGGCTGGTGGAAATTCAGCTTTGCCATCACAAGAATAAATTACATTTTAATATATTAAACCAGAAAACAGCTGTTTTAAATTCTAATAATATTTTACAATAGGACTGTTTTACTGCATTTTTTTAATCAAATAAATGCAGAGACAAGAGACTTATTTAAGAAACATTTTAAAAATCCTAACGACTCAAAACATTTGAACAGTAGTGTAGACTGTTTTAAAATACTTCAATCTGAACATTTACAAACAAGACGTTTGTTACAGCAATTATTGCAACTGTTTAATGAAATGATCGTTTACAATAAGATTAGTAATATTGATTGCTGAAGCCTGAGTTTATCAGGCATCCAAAATATTTATCACCTAAAGGATTCTCTGTTATAAGGAATATATATTATTGTTTTGACACATGGCTAGGACCTTTATACAGTCTCCAATTATGTGCTTCCTTTAAAGGGATACTTCACCTCTGGAAAGATGAATGTGTATTTAAAATAGGTAATTTATGTTGAAGAAAGGTGAAATAATTTTTTAATTTGGAGCTTTCTAGACTGAGAAAAGCCAGAACATTTATTTTTGGCTTATGTGGATGAAAGACAACAACTCCCAGAATGCACTTGCTTCGCTGCCCTAGGAGGCCACTCCCAAGCCGCGCCTACCGGTTAGAGAGCGCAGTTGAAAACAAGAAGGCTAGGCTACTAGTGAGACTCTGACGAGTTTGCCTGGGATTTTGAGATTGCCCAAAATGTCCGGGATTCGGCTTTTGCGTTCTACAGTCACCACCATTCATTATGTTTACTGTGGTGAGCAGGATGAGGCTGAGGGGCGCGGGAGAACGGCGCGAGGCCGGTGGCGAGATTACTGAGACGCACCGGTCTCCTATCTCTCACGGAGGAGCGGGAATTTTCTTAGCAATGTTAAAACCCACATCAACCGATCACTTGTTTAGCGCTCATGTAAACACTACATTCAGATTCACCAATCGGAATGAATTCAGTTAGATTGAAACAAAAGGTGTGCATGTAAACAATGAATGGCAACTGCAGAAAGCAAAAGCCGAATCCCGGACATTTTGGACGATCTCGACGGCCGGACATGTCCGGGAAAAAGAGGATGGTAACCCCTACTACTCAGCTTTCTCCACAGAACAAGAGCCTGTTAGCTTAGCTTACAAAGAAAGATGGCTGATACTATGTGTACATTCTGTGAGTGAGATCCCACCTCCTATGGGCGGGCTGAAAACATGCGGGACAGCCCCTCCTACTGGCTGTAGTCTTTAGCCTCTGGCCAAAAAATCCTCAGATGACGCAAAATGACGATTTTTGCGTCATCGGAGGATTTTTTCCAGACAAAAAATACATAAATCACTCATCTCAGGGGGATATGAGGGTAGAAAGCACGGTAATTTGAAAATACTAATGGTTTTCTACTAATACAAAGCTTAATGCTAAATCTTGAAGTATCCCTTTAAGTCAAATCATACAATAGCTCAAAAAGACATACTTTTTATTGCTGACATTTTTGTAATATTTATAGAAATAACTGAGTGAAATCATTGTAAGAGTAAACTATAATCTCATTGATCGGTTGGCTGGTTAATCGATCCTTGCAATTTTTCCAATGCAAAATGCGTTATACTACTTTTTCATTGTCTTCGCACCTCTGTTTATCACCTGTATAAGGACAGCTGTGTCTGAAGGACATCACCACTGTTGACATATTATATTGCAGCACTCACACATGATGCAACTAAATATCCTGTACAACTCAAGGACTTTTTTCATTAACGTTTCAAGGGAAAGAATGATACAGGCCTGGTACAGAACACAAGTGCATAAGAATGAGGCTATCAAGATTATATGACTAAGCATTTTGATGCACTCTTACAAGTATTTATGTCTTCCATTGTGCTAACATGCACACGTTTAATTTGCTTTCACATGTTTAGCTGCTTTTCGCACATGCTTCCTTGCACTAACCTTAAGTGCCTTAGGTTGACTTAAGGTATAATCTGATCTTTTGCAATGTAGTGCTTTTGTCTGTTTCATTTGGACCACAATGACTCCCAAAGGCTGCATAGCAAAATTATCAAGCAACATGCACATTTCACGCACTTATATTTGTGAGGAAAACCTTTGTCTTCCCTTCTTTCACTATATCTCTTTCCAATGCTTTGTCTTATTTTTTGAAGGATCTATACTGAGAAATATCACAGAAAACAATAAAGGAATGCAGAGCGTAACCTGTGCTAATCTTTTTATTTATGCTGCATTCAAAACACTTTTTAGAATGTAAAAGTGCAGGGGGTTTTTATGAACGATTTCAATTATTCTGATTTATTCTTTTTCAGAAATGTAACAATATTTTGGAAGAAACAGAGATGCTGTAGATCAGAAACCCATTTTAGACCAGTTTTCAAACTTTTAATGCTGAGGACCCCGAAATATGGAGATACCCTTAAGAGGGATCACCTACAAATAGTAAGCATGACATTAAAAATACAACACCTCCCCCCGGTTTCAAGGACAAGGCTTGAGCTAGTCCCAGACTAAAATGCATGTTTAAAATGTTTAAACTGAAAGCAACTTGCACTGATATATCTTAAAATATGTTAGTGCCATAGTTTTGTCTCAAGATGAAATATTTTTTCTAAAACACGTTTATAAAAGCTACTTAAATGTACTAATTTAACTAAGGCCTAATCCTGGCTTAATTTAAGCCCTGTCTGTGAAACCAGGCCCTTGTTTCCTAAATTTAATAATTGGGGTCCTTGTTCTGAAGCAAAAACAAGTTGTTAAAATATTATCTGGAAAATATTTATATTATAAAAATAATTAATTATATTTATAGCACTTTTCATAATAAATATAATGTAAAATCAGCTTTGCAGAAAATAGTGCAGGGCCATAACCACCAGTGACACAAAGGAGGTCACATCACATAATTTGATATGTATAATTTGAGTGGTTGATAAAAATTTAAATAAAAGCGTTCCATAAAATTAAGCATATATATATATTTTTCTCTTACTGTTAAAATGCATTGTGTGAGAAGAATGAGAATTTAGGAGATTAAATATGTGTGCAGTGCAGAGACAAAATACTCTACCTAATTTGACGCAATTAAGCAGTCAGCTAAATAACCTTAAATTACTAGCCTATCCATCAAGAAATAACTGTAATCTGTGAATGATATCGTATGTAAATCGTATGCATTTAATCTTACAATAAATTATTTAAATCAGCTCAAGACATGCACAAAAAGCATTATGTTTTTACATTATAGGCATATTAATATATTTTAATGTTTTAAATGAATGCTTCTAGCCACTATGCCTATATTTTAACAATGTTTATTTACTTCACACTGGTGACGATTTGTTTGTAGGCCTATAACTGATGCGAAACGAAACATCGTTGCTTCTTTTTGGGCTTTATAGGTCGAATTAGAATTTTTACTGTAAACATGAACAGGCATGTGAGGCAGAAACTCAGACTACCACACTGGCAGAACCCTGTAGAAACTAGGCACCTTTTCAAAATAGGGAAGTTCTCTGAACTTACAAAATGGAGCCCGCAAGTTCTTGCCAGAACTATAAAGACTCTCTTATTAACACAATCTCGAGCGAAAAGCTAGACCAATGCTATATTTTTGGCCACAATACAATACCCGAAGCACCTTTAAAGGGTGTGGCGACCTCAAATGTTGGCGCAAGTATCTTTTCATTTTTTACAATGCTGCCAACTTTAGTTACATGAATTTGTCCAGGTTAAATACACAAACTCTATCTTGTTAATTTCCTAAACAACAAATTGTACACACAAGTTTCAGCTGGTCATAATGGGGAGGTCGTGGGTTTATTATAATGACACTGTGATATATATATGGGCGTGCATACGCCCTTACTCATTCTTACCATCTCACTCTGTCTTCATCAAGTGATCACTGAGGGAGTTGCCTCGATAACGGACCAACAGCTCCAGCATCCGAAAGTAGAAAAGATAAGGTAAGATCCGCTACAAACTCATTTGCACCCCGCTAGATAAATATTTAAGACGCCACTAGAAACATATCCTAACTTCCGCGTGTAGCGGTCTGGTCCCCATTATTTCCCAGACAAAAAATGGACTGGATGGGCTACCTTGGCTTCTGTGTATGAGGCGTTGAAGTGCAATTAAGTTGGGGGAAAACCCCCGTTATCGCATTAAATGGCGGCGAAAAGCCACGTTAAAATATGTTTTTATTATTAAACTAATTTTATTACAGAAGCACGAACTGAATTCTTGCTGAAGAATGTCTGATGCGACATGTCACTTCAAAAGAATCTTCACGAGTTCAGTCTTGCACTAGATAAGAGATATGGCACCGTGTTGGTTGTATCAGGCTGTTCTTAACATATCAGTCTCAAAGTGCTTTCTGACCGATCACGGTGTGTCCAAGTTTGGCTCATGTAGTAGGTGCTACTATTTGTATGCTTTTGTTACAACAATTTTTATTCCTGTTTGTTTGTATGTGCTCAAATGTCATGACCCCACCCATATTGATACATTTTCTGCGGTGGCTGTGAAAGCTTTTTTTTTTATTGTCTGTACTAATTGCCAGGAATTTATAGATTACCCTCATCCCCACTCAAAGCCTCATGCACATAAAAATTTTATAGCATTAGGTGACCACTTGAAGTCCTGAAAAGTAATTAATGCTGCTCATGTTTTAAGCATGCGACAATACTGAGGTATTCAGTATTACTTTGTGTTGTAAGTGACTTGTCATGTGTTTGTTCTCCAGGTTCTTTTGTGTGTGCGTAATATGCAGATGTGTACTGTGGTCAGGATGATGTGCTGTACTGCATTTGCCACTTTTTTCCTGTTGGGTAAATTGATACTTTTTTTCATCTCAAGCTCATAGAAAAGAAAAAAGAACATGTATTGTTCTTCTTCTTCCTCTTTCTGTTTTATGAATTTCCTCAAAAGTTACCCCAAAGCCATATTTGCATATAAGTTGTATAACAAAATGTTATCTGATCCTATTAAATGCACAGGACTGTCTTGTACCAGTTTCGGCTCAAACTTCGGCTAAGTTGGTCTTGTAATTTTTCTAGGTGTTGCTTCTGGCCAGACTTCTCTTCAGATTTCATCCTGCTTGACTAAGGAGCAAAACCTGCAGATGTCCTGCAAGTTTACTCCAGCTGCAGACCCCAAGCTCCCGAAGACTTGCTACTACATGACTGAGAGCAAGATGATTGGCAGTAGCAACAGCAGCGCCGTACCAGACAGCACCTTCAAGAACCGTGCCAGTGTCTCCATTTCCGATACCACATGTGAGCTGTATTTGAAAGGTTTCTCAGATGACAAACCCAAAAACTACACTTGTTTCATCAAACAGACTGCCTCACCAGTGTCAGTCAGTGAAACTGTGGACAAGAGTAAGATGTCTTTTCTTAAAGAAAATAAGTCCATATTCATTAATTTTTTTTCCCACTGAATCAATGACTGACTGATGTTGATCATGCTGCTATGTTTTTTCTTTTTTTTTCAGGTAAGCTTCAGACCTGTTCTGCCTGGTGTGTTGTGCAGCACAGTGGAGCAGCACTCCTGCTAGCTTTCCTCACTTTCCCACTCTTGTCAGAGCTTCTTTGAGTGTAGAATGGATCTCTGTATGACTCCAAATTAAAAACCAAATTATAAATCTAGCTTGTACCACATGTAACAAATACCATGTCAATGTAATCTGTGTGTTTCCTCAGAAATCAGGGTGTACCAATATTGAGAGCAATTTTTCAATCACGGCATATGTATGCATTGGTTCGGTTGATGCTGATGTCAAACACTGTTATGTGATGCATGTCCCTTAAATCCCATGTAAAATCGTGTTCTTTTTAATCATGCTTTATAAAGTTGTCAAGTGAACCCATTGTTTGGTGTGAATATAATAAATTCTAAAATAAAATGTGTACTCTGATTGGGAACAAATGTTTGGTGTGGTGATGTTTTGTTGATTTTTGTTAATAGCCTTACAAACATGCCCTAATAAAATTAGTTCAGCAAGAAGTAAATGACGCTGTTGTGTAATGGCGCCCTCTAGTGACCAAGAGTTAAATAAAAACACTGCTGCACATGCGCAGAGAGGGTATGTCTCTTGAACGTTTGCTTCTCAGGATAAATAGGTAACTATTAAATGTTACTAAGGAATATATATATATTTGTGAAACGATAATATGGCTTATTAGTAGTCCGGCATTCTGAATCATTCTGAAACTTTTTTTGCGGGACGTTTTTCACGCTTCTTTGTTTGCTTAGCTCAAATGCTAAATGCTGCTTTTTGTCAGTTTTTGGTTTTGTTTTTTTGTTTGGCAGATTATCTATAGTTTTAATGGTGTTATCTTAACATTCATGAGTTACAAAAAAGAGCTGGTGGACAACGTGTCGGTTATCCATTATCAAAGTGAGCTTTTTATGGCTTTCCGGGCGGTTTTTCAACAGATTGGTGTGGTGGGACTTTTAACGCAGCGGCGTAAAAAATCATAACATGTCGGCGCCACACCTGCTTTTTGAACATTTTTAAGAGTAGAATCTACTTAAAGAGTGCATTAGTGCAAAGTCGATGTATTAAATGTGCTCTTTTTCTATTCCTGTTGTTGTCTGTTGTGTTTTTGCATTGGATGTTTACGCGTGAGGACCACTAAGCTGAAGCCCAGATTCACGATTCACTCCCAAATATGAGGCGAGTTTCATCTTCAGTGTCTTTGAGTCACATTTTATGCTCATTCAATTTCTGAAATCGACACTCCTGTAAAGCACAGTACAGCATTTTTTTACGCTGACATTGCATGGCCTGAAAAACCAGGACAGACCATTAGTGTTATTATTACACGATTATTGTATTTATATTTTGAACACACCTTTTTTTCAGTGTTGTATCATAAGCATTTCTTAATAATTATATCTAAAATATATATTTTGTTTCCTTTTTTTAGAGAACAGAAAAGTCACGATCCTGAAGATTCTCCCATGCTGCAGGACGGTGAGATGTTTGAATTGAACTGTCCCACAAGTTAGGTCATCGTATGTCTACGTAAATTAACAGTATAATAAAATGCTTGGTAACAGCCAGTCTTTAGTTTCAGTTTAGTTGTGACAGCTTACAGCCTTTATAGCACCATATAGTGCTAAATAAAGTGCCCACAATATATATCTGCAATTCAAGAAACAAACTTCACATTTTCTCTAACAAGACTGAAAACCCCGATATCTGACCTCTCAACTGCAAAAACAACAACAAAAACTTCCATGTTGAAATTGACACACTACATTTATTTCCAGTTGTTTTAGGAGTTGTTGGACCAAACAGAGAGGGTCACCAAACAATAACCTCTATGTGCTGTTTTACCAGGTGTTGATGAAACGGCGGATGACCCACTGACTATCACAACCATCCAGCCAGCAACTGCATTTTCCACAGATCAGCAAATTAAGTATCATCTTTTCAAAACGGAAGGAACAGGGGGTCAGGTAAGTGGCATATGTATGCATAGTAAATATAGAAACTGAGATGTGATGATTAACCCCATGACCTCCGTGGTTCAGGTAACCTACCGGGTAATCCACTTGGCTGATGGACAGGTAGAAGGACAGGCGGATGGAGCTGCTGCAGTCAGTGTGGTGACTGGGTTTCCAACCACAACACAGGCAGCAATACCACCTGTAACCCAGGTATTACTTTTTTTTAACGGGTATATACATTTGAGTTTGTTGCTGAAAACATATATGTAAGAGAGGTAGTTGTGCTAAGCCGTTTTTCCACCATCGGGCCAAACCATTCTCTTTTCTTAACCATTCCATTCTGTGCTGATCCGTTCCAGCCGGATTCCAGTGTGGATATGGTTCCATTTTCCACTGTGGGGCTGAGAATGGAGCTCTTTGGAATGTGATAGAAATGTGTAAGTCATTGCCTTGGTAACGTAAGAGTTTACAGACGATATGTGACCCTGGACCACAAGACTACGGTAGTCACATGGGTCAATTTTTTTAAATTGAGATTTATACATCATCCGAAAGCTGAATAAATAAGCTTTCCATTTGGTGTATGGTTTGTTAGGATAGGACAATATTTGGCTGAGATACAACTATTGAAAATCTGGAATCTGGGGGTGCAAAAAAATCGAAACATTGAGAAAATCGCCTTTAAAGGTTGTATCAGCGATTTCAGGCCCAAAAAAGGCCCAAACATAAATGATCACATTCATCTAATCTTTCCTAACGATCAGCTAGCTGCCACGCCCATAAGCAGGCCGTCAAAAAAACACGTCTCTGTAAAAACCTCACAACACCCACCCCTGTCGGTGATCGGTTGGAACACTATTTATTTTGGTTTTGAGTGGTTGGTGAACCCAATTGTTTTTGTGTGCAGATCTCGGAGCCTAGGCTGCCTACAGAAACACGTTTTTTTGACGGCCTGCTTATGGGGCGGGCAGCTAGCGGATGGGCTTTTTTTGGGCCTGAAATCGCTGATACAACCTTTAAAGTTGTCCATTTATGTTTGTGATTGTGCTGCATTCACTCACAAAAAGAAATGTTTTGTATATTTACGGTAGGAAATTTTTACTTAATATCCTAATGATTTTTGGCATAAAAGAAAAATCTATAATTTTGACCCATACAATGTATTGTTGGCTATTGCCACAAATATACCCGTGCTACTTGTGACTGGTTTTGTGATCCAGGGTCACATATGAGATGTAAATGGCAACCGCATTATGGAGGATGTCCAGATATTTATTTAAATTTTATTATTAATTTGCTTATGCTGCTCGAAAAGCGTGCTAATAGCCAGCTACAGAGAAACTGATAGCCAGGCAACAGATAAGTGACCAATCCTGAGTTGCAACGTCAATTACACGCATTCTACCAGCCCAGTTCAGCGCTGTTCCTGAACATTCTTAGAACCGTTCGGCCAAATGGTGGAAAAGTGGAAGATGGAAAAGTGGCTTTAGTAAGTGCTTGTGTACATGTAATAGGCTGTAATCTCTCAGTCTGAGAGTCTAGAGGGAGAGACGTCTGAAACTCAATACTACTATCCTGCCACCATCTCTGACACATCTGTTGGTACCATGGTAACCAATCTCCACACAGCTGATTCGGTACTATCTCAGCCCACCCCTACAGGTAATGCCAAACTCCAGACTGACTCTTTTTTTATTGTTGTTGCTGAATAAAAGCATGCATTTCTTTCAAGGATGCATTAAATTGATCAGTGACAATAAAGACATTTATACTGTTACAAAATATTTCTTCAAATTATTTTTTTCTTTTGAACTTTCTATTCAAAGAATCCTGAAAAAAGTATGAGCAGCATAGTACCAAAGTATTATGCAGCATATGTTTCTTTTGTTATAACATTGATAAAAAAATAAGAATTGTTTCTTGATCAGCAAATCAGCATAATAGGATTTCTGAAGGATCATGTGAGACTGGAGTAATGATGCTGAAAATTCAGCTTTGCCAAATCAGAAATAAATACAATTTTAAAATAGTTCAAAATATTTAAAATTGTAATAATATTTCACAATATTACTGTTTTAACTGTACATCTTTGATTAAGACTTCTTTCAAAACATAAAAAAAATCGTACCAACCCAAAACTTTTGAATGGTAGCGTATATAATGTTATTTTGTTGCAGAAAAGTATATGGATTTTCTACATTATATACAGCTAAAAGTTGAAAGTTACCAACTTTTAATTATATTGTATGTCTAATGATGCAAAAAATCATCAATATATAGATTCAATTACCTTTCTTCCTTTTCTTGCAGGTCAACTCTATGTAATGATGTCACCTCAGGATGTTCTAGCTACAACACAGCAGAGGTTGTCATCTCATATCACATAGCCTACATAAAATCACATGTCCAATCACTGTAATCTTTTTCTTTTCAACTTCTTCAACCAATCCTATATCCTCCTTTACAGTAAGTCGGGAACACAGCGCGTTTCCAGGGATGACAAACGGAGGGCTCAACACAATGAAGGTTATTCTGTTTCATTTGAAATCAGCAGCTCCACCTCATAATCCATTTCCCTGAATGATCCATCTTAATGTAAGCTTTCGTTTTCTGCCCTCAGTGGAACGCAGACGGAGGGACAAGATCAACAATTGGATTGTCCAGCTTTCCAAAACCATCCCCGACTGCAATTTGGATGCAACCAAGAACAGTCAAGTAAGCTTTGTTAGCACAAGCACCAGCAGTATCTCGTTTGAATATTTTATTCAAAGTTGTAATGTATTTTTATTAATTTTTTTAAATGTTGTTATACCATGGTGTGTCTACTCGATTCTTATTGGCTCTGGAATGTGTGCATAAATACCGTTTAATTCAAATAAATGCTATAATTCATTAATTCAAATAAATGTAATCTTACCGCACTACTATATCTCTGTCTTATTTAAAGCAGGAAGAATGCAAGATCTAACGACCTGTAACTGATAAAAATGATTTAAAAAACACGCACTGTGTAGTATAAACACATTCCTGGACACACATTAGTATTGTTGGTATTGCCCTTTGACTTGTATGTTCTTCTAACAATTACATACACTTACTGTAAATATAATTTACTTGATTGTTATGAAACGGATAAAATGTAACTAATACTTACAACTTTTTTGACAACTATAGCACTCACATTGAAACGAGCCACCCACCTCACAGTTCTGTCTTTTTGTATTTTTTAACTTTTTGAATGTGACAGTTCCTTGTACATCAAAATTCTTGTGCACCAACATGTAAATAGATTGAGAGTCCTGGTTATTCAGATTTTCTTTTGCTCTTCCATGTAGAGTAAAGGTGGGATCTTGTCGAAGGCGTGTGACTACATCCAGGAGCTGCGTCAGAGCAACGCACGACTGGAGGAGGAGCTTAATACTGTGGATAGACTGAGGTTGGACAATCAGCTTCTCAAACAAGAGGTATTTCATGTGCCAGCAAAAGATTCACACTCCAAATGAAAGAGCATTCTGAACATTTTAGTTCATTTCATAGTACTGATTTTGCAAGTATATTCTTATTATCAAGTGTTTTGTAAATTAATGAACAATACAGGATGATTACCAGCTACCAACACAGGGTTCTCAAGTTTTATCAAAAGCTTGGAGTGAGATCACATGCGGTTAGGGGAGGAGCCCTAATGGAGCCCTGCCCCCGCCCCCCAATTTTACCCATTGTTCATAATTAACCAGCACAAATTGAAATTATAACAATTGGTAAATCTGATAAATGACAGAGTAATTCATCACATCAAATATACTCTTTAATGTTATATTTCAGAATTACAAATATACAAAAATTACAAAAATATAACAAATTGCTCCAAACAGTTTGGAAAAACAAATCTTTTTGCATTTTGAATGTGTCTAGTCGAAATGGTATAATGATTTATTGTGTTGTGGGACATTGTGAACAAATGACATATTAGAGTATTAATGTGTGTGTGTGTGTGTGTGTGTGTGTGTGTGTGTACACATAAGAGTACACACTCCAGCTTATGAAATGTGTTTTGTGTTGTAAGTGTTTGTTGCACATAAATCACATTATGAAATAAATGTTTTTCTCCAAAATACGTTGGGAACAATTGTTTGCCCCCTTTTATTAAATACTTTTTGCAGCCTCTTTTTTCCAAGATAACAGCTCTGAGTTTTCTCCTATAATGCCTGATGAATTTGGAGAACACCTGACAAGAGATCAGAGACCATTCCTTCATACAGAATCTATCCATCCTGTTCTCCGTTATAAGATTTCTAGAACAGGCTGTCAGGTTTAGATTTTTTATCTGTTGGTATTTGATCGAATCTTAAGTGTTTGCTGCCAAAAAAGCTAATGTTTTTGTTTCATCTGACCATAGAACCATCCAGTTTGAAGTTCCAGTAGTGTCAGTTACTTTTCAAATGTTCTATGGTCAGATGAAACAAAAACATTAGCTTTTTTGGCAGCAAACACTTAAGATGGGTTTGGTGCACACAGGGATAAAAAAAGTACCCCATGTGTAAAATGAAATACTCTGCTGTATCTTTAATGCTGTGGGCCTAATTTTCTGCCAGAGGTCCTGGACATCTTGTTCAGATACATGGCATCACGGATTCGATCAAATACCAACAGATAAAAAATCGAAACCTGACAGCCTGTTCTAGAAATCTTATAACGGAGAACAGGATGGAGAGATTCTGTATGAAGGAATGGTCTCTGATCTCTTGTCAGGTGTTCTCCAAACTCATCAGGCATTATAGGAGAAAACTCAGATCTGTTATCTTGGAAAAAAGAGGTTGCAAAAAGTATTTAATAAAAGGGGGCAAACAATTGTTCCCAACGTGTTTTGGAGAAAAACATTTATTTCATAATGTGATTATTCCCCCCACTTTCAACTATTTTACTTCAATGAAAGGTTTTTTTTGCACATTTTAAAAATAAAATATCAAAAGAATTCAAAATGCAGATTTATTTTTTACAGCCATATTTGATCATATTTACCAAGGGGGCAAACACTTTTTCACACCACTGTATATAAAGCTTGCAGGACAACTTGGTTGGCATTGCCTTTTCAGCGTGAGAAATACACGGTGTGGCGTGTGTGAACTGGTTGAATTGCGTGTGTCTCACGGCCAATGCGTGAGACTTGAGAACCCTGCAACACTTCCTCTATAACCACAAGAACAACAACAACTGCTGCTACTAATTGTAATACTAATGTCAAATATTTAGCAGTACTGCACTTTTATGTTGTGGTAAGGATCTTTGAAGAGAATGGAAAAGTTTTCTTACCTCTCTAATCCCTCGCTTCAACCCACACAGATGGAAGAGTGGAAATCAAAGAATCAGATGATCAGAAACCAGCTGAGACAGCACGGCATAGTGGCGGCATCAATGGACTCTCAGTGAAGGACTGCAGAACCAATATACAGGATTCACAGGCCGTGGTCTTTTCATTAATTCCGTTTATACAGGTTTGAAATCATGTGCAAGAAATCATTCTCACGGTGGACACAAACTTTCTCTTTCCCTCTTCTATTGTTTGACTTTACACACACAGCCATTGATTGTTTCAGATTCTTTTCAGGGTGATCTGGTATTATAACTGCACTGAAATTGTGTATAATTGTCAGATCTGTATATTTGTAGATCTGTGTTTAAAGATGGACTTTACTTTTTTAGAACTACTTTGGAGGTGTTTCAGGTATGTTTTTGTTTTTGGAATTTGTTTAGTTTGTTGACCTTCATTGGGTTCTTTAAGAAAAAAATAAAAACTTATGTCCATTCAGTCAGAAGTTGTTGATAAAACCATTTCCTATGCACTGGACAATCAACTGGGACCAGTTTTGGTCATTTATATTGCAATTATGAAAAGTACACATCACTAGTAAATTTCCACAATGTTTTTACATAACATTGTCTTTGTTGAACCTCATATAAAGGTTCATAGAACAATTTTTATGACATTTTAAATGGAAACCCTGGGTAAGTTTGTTGATTTAATTACCTGTCTTGGTGAACTAGCACAAGTGCACAGATTTGTTGGAACTGAAACATGATTTTAAATTATAAATATCCAAAATAAACAATTACAAATTATTAACAAAGCAGCCAATGTTGTTCTAATTTGAACCTTAGATTTTGTCTGTTAATACAGCAGATTCAGATATTCTATTATCAAGAGCCATAGTATAGATCGGGAGAGTGTGGAAGGGTTGGCTGGAGCAAACCATGCATAGAGCTTCTGTATAAGAAACTATACCAGACATGAGTAAGGGTGTACTCACACTAGCCAGTTTGAACCGTGCCCGAGTGCGTTTGACCACCAAAGCGCGGTTCGTTTGACTAGTGTGAGTGCTCCGAACCGTGCCCGGGCGCGGCTCGATTAGCCGGCCCTGGCCCGCTTGGAAGAGGTGGGCCAGAGCACGGTTCAGTTGGACTCGGGCGCGGTTCGCATGCAGTGTGAGCGCTAACCGTGCTGGACTCCATTGTGTTCAGTGAGAGCGCCGCTCTTCCTGTTTATCCCGAAACCGTCGCACCATAATGAAGTAAGCGTGCTCCGGCACGAATGCTGAAACCCTATGTGAGTGCAGGCCAGAGGGGGAGTGGGGAGGGGGGACAATCGTACTCGGGCCCGGTTCATGGCAACCGTGCCTAGTGTGAGTACACCCTAAGAGTTGTTTTTGGTGTATATGTATAATACACCAAAATATAGTTAATATGGACATAACTGTTTAATACAGTTGTGGCCTAATGGTTAGAGGGTAACAGTTGGACTTCGGATTCGATGTAGGTGGGAGAGTGAATGAACAGCGCTCTCTTCCATGCTCAATACCCATGACTGAGGTGCCCCTGTGCAAGGCACCAATCGCTCCCCAGACACTGCTCCGGTTGTGTGTGTATCCACGGTTTGCAGTGTGTGCGTCTTCATTTCTCACTACTCTTAATGTGTGTGCACTGACTTGGATGGGTTAAAATATGATGAGGACAAATTTAGAGTAGGGGTTACCATACTTGGCCTTCATATCACACATCATGTCACTTGTAATTATATAACACAAACATCACAGCAGAAGTCTCTTAAAGTCCCCCTGTAGTCAATAATTGTATCCCTTAAAACTCATATTTGATCACAAAAATGACATTAAAATGTTTTTTCTGTGAAAATAAATAAATAATTCTCCATACTTTAAAATAGCCTGAATGTAACTCTACACCCTTGCCTCATTTAGTAAATGCTGTTCTATGAATATGCAAATTAGCCTGCCCCCACTCACTCACACCAGCTCAGAGACTTGGTTTGATTGGTTACAAGGTAGTTTGTGATGTCAGAAACACCAGCGATTTCAAACCGCGTTTATGAGACAGTCTTTTCACTGCAGTTTTAAGGAGAAAATACTCAGAAATGGTGTTGACTTATGAGTTTGCACATGGTTTGTCTTAAACCATATTAAAAACACCACATAGACATATAAACAACATTAAAAACTAGAGTTTTACCATGGGGGACTTTAAGTATGTATGCAAATTCTGAATTGCATTTAATTTATTTCAATAAAGATGAAAGAATACAGAAATATTGCAGGTTAAATACCAAGGGTTATATAATGAATTAAAATATTAGTCAGAATTTGTTAATTAAACATCCAATACTTTGGAATTTATTAATTGAATTCATAATGTAATTTAAAGGCAAACTATGTTGTCCAGAAATACACAGATTTCAATCTTTTTTGTGTAGGTCTCCATGTATAAGTATAAGAGTTTTCTTTTATTATAAATTATTTTATTGATTTATTAATTATTTTATTTATGATTTATGATTATAAATTACTTTATTTGCTATACAAGTATGTTTTCATAAATAAATAAATAAATAAAAATAAAAAAATTCCTTTCCCTTTGAAACATCACTTATCAGGCTTATGCTACTCTGAATAATACCTGAACTTCGTATTTTGAGCACTTCTTGCGTTGTTGTTGCTTTTGCCTCTTTATGATGACTCGCTGAATTCAGTCCTAATTTGTAAGTCGCTTTGGACAAAGGCGTCTGCTAAATGACTAAATGTAAATGTAAAAAATAAATATATTTATGGTTCTGTATGTTGTATCTTATTAATGAAATCACCCTGTGTACAAACAAAGTAGTGATGACAAAATTGCTGTAATTTAATAGAATGTTCCAAATATTCACCTAAATATTTGAAAGCATAAAACACATTTATAGTCTCGGTTTAATCTAGACTAGAGAAAAAGTCTAAGTCTAACCACATTTACACACTGGTTATTCTGTTTTTGTCTGGAAGAAGTGTGTTGCTGGTGTCATGTTTGCTCTAGCCAAGTTTTTTTTATACATAAGTGCAAATTTGTGTCTGTAAAACCGCTTATTATTTTTTGCAAAGACCTGAAATGTGATTACTAGGGTACTATCTCTTCTTCCAGCAATGTTGTGCACAAAGTGTAATATTTATGCTTTTTTATAATGTACAAAAAAAGGGTCTTAAGGAATTTTTTATTGTCTCTCTCTCAAATTTGATTTATTTTAATTTATAAGGTAACCCTGGCTCAATGGTTTTATTTATTTACTTTTTATAGTTAATTATACTGGCTCTTTGTCTAGCCTACTGTTTATAATTATATTATTGTTGTTAAATTCTTTTGAGTTGTAACAGTAAGTATGTTTTTTTATATATATATATGTTCATTAAAAAAAAAAAAAAAAGGTTGTTCTGCTCCACAGCTAAAGATTTAAAATTGTCAGCTAGTAAAAAGAACAACAATCCTATAAAAAAATATATATACATCACTTTTCTTTAGTTTTCCTACGTTAGTCATTCAGGTCAAGCCACAGGTTCAAATTTCATTTTGCACAAATACATTGATGATAAGCAGAGAACTCAATACAATGATTTTGTATGTTTGTTCCAGATCTTATCATGTGAGTTACAAAGAACTATTGGCAAAAGTTTGGACTCCTAAACAGGGTTCATTCTGAGAAAGATTTCCAATTATTTGTCTAACCTCGAATCTGTGTTTACTTTCATCGCATCATGCAGCGGGAGTGTCCAACCAATCACACACGGTACAGGTAACACATTAGCCTATCAGCCTTTCAGCTTATCTTTCTTGACTCAGTTTTGAGGGAACATAACAAATAAACAACTGCAATAAAGTTCTGCTACATAATATAAAACCAGATATCATTTTTAAAAGAGAAACATTTACACTCGAAGAGTTTGTAGATATGTTGAGTTCTCTCCAGCGTCCATTCCTCTGGGAGTAGGGAACTGGGGTTTTGAGGAGAGCGGCACTGTGTCCAGGGTCCATTCCTCAGGGGTTAATGAGCTTAACGAGCCAGACGCGCGAATGAGGCGTATTCGCGTCTACCGCGCCGCGCTCTACGCCTCAGATAGAGGCGAATTCCATGGCGAATGGCGAATTCCATGGCGAAATGGCGAATTCCATTCGCGCCGCAGGAATTTTTGCGCCCGACGCGCTATTCGCGTCCGGTGTGAACGCACTTGAAGTTCAATGATAGGAATGAAACAATGAATGAGTTGTTGTTAATTTTCCATTTTCAGTGTATGTTTCATTAAAAAAACGGCGGCAAAACAGCGATTAAAAGCCGTTTAGCTCGCGAGATGAGAAAAGTGACATCGGTTGCTATAGGTAGGCTATCAGACAGAAAAGGTGATGCTAGCGATGTTAGGATTTCCTAACCTGAAATAAGATAGGATGAAGCAAGATAGGATTCCTAAAGTTATTTAGTATTTGCTTCGGTTATACCAATTGGGGAAAATCCTATCTTAGACTCTTCCTGTAATACGGCCCCTGATATCTAGCTAGCTATCCATCTGAGGGGAATAATAACGTTAATTTACACATCGTGTTTCAATCGCCAAATCAGATGTAGCCTATAGGCTACTTCATCTACATTCTTCACGAGAAACGGATTATGGCTCACAAAATGGATTAGCTATAGACGAAATAGTAAGGTCCCACGTACAGTACATGTTCTGCATTAATACCACAGTGAGTACAGGGCTAACGTTAGGTAAGTTAGACCAGGGTTTGCTAAAGAGCCTTCGCCGACCTGAGCTTAATGATGAGGGAACGGCGCCAGTAGATAACTCTTCTTGCCTCTCATCCGCCTCGTATCGTTCATGACTCCTTATTTTACTTTTTAAAAAGTGTCTAATGTCCATAATAGCTACCACCAGAAGCCACAAACAACAATGACAGTCAAGCCCTAAAGCTGTAAGTTAACCGATGGCTCTTTCAGGCTCTCTCCTCTGGTGCGCACTCTAAATACAAGCATGCTGTAACCATAGTAACCATAGTAACTTTGATCTGCTTGAACACATTTTAATCGTCTTTAATACATGATTGATTCCGAAGGATAGATTAAAAGACCTGGTCAATTTTTTTAAATAAATACAAAATTATAAAAAAATAATAATAATTATCAATAAATTCAATTTTTTGAGATCCGGGGCTATAAAAAAAAAACATGCCCATGCCCATCCCGTGCCCATGTCTAACGACGCGCATGTTATCCACCATTTAATCGTGATATTTGTTGGAAAACTAAGGTAATACAAAGGTAATACAAACAGTAATCGATCATAAAACCATGGTTAATTTTCCTAAGCAGTGAACCGTTTTACATAAGCGAGAGCTTCCAAATGCAACAGAAAACAAGCTGTTCCGTTGGGATTATAATGTTGAGGAACAGTGTTTAAAATAAGTTTTAACCACCTTAAGTCTTTCATCCATCATCCTTAGGAAGGTCAAACAAATGAGTTTGTTCATAAGTGATTTGAAACATTTCTTATGTGACTTCATAAGATCCGGAAAAATCGCGTTGAAGTCCAAGTGAGCCATGTGGTTCTGGAAAAGTGAAATAAATAAAATATCTCCCTTTGGAGAACTTTGAGCTTTGTAGGCTCAACCTTGCAGATCTGTTTTTATGCACAAACAGCAACATAGGCTACACAACTAGTTGAAAAAGTGGAAAAGCATAAAAAGACCCCTACATGTTAGTTTCCATGACAGAGTTCAAGATAAATCCTTTCATTACAAGCCTACTGGAGCTGCCATGCTAAGTTTCAAATGACTGTTAAAAAGCAAGCATAAAATATGGAAAAATGGCAAGCCCTTCCAGCGCACTCAGTAGCCGAATTCACTCACTCGCATTCACTCCTTCAAGTTAACTGTATTAATGGAGTAATGTAGTGAATGAGAATATACGGGGCGATTTTGAACACAGCTTTGGTATTGCCCGGAGGCCGGAGCTATCTGGCGGACGCGTTGACGTATCACAGCAAGGCGGACAATGACGCGTCTTATGTCTATGACTCGAAAGGGCGTTTAGTTTAAACCTTCCAGTTTATCCTGACTTAGCTTTGTGAGGGCAATACACAGCTCCCTAAAAGTTCTAGTAACAATATTAAATAAGGTGGGGTTTTTTTGTGTTTTTTTTTTTTTTTTAGAAAAGTGGACTATTTTTGGAAGACTTTTTATCATAGAGTACGTGGATATGCTAACCTTCGTCTTTGTGTGCCTCTCTATCTCAGTCACAGGTAAGTTAAGCGTCCACGTTTTCAATGACTGCTGTGATTATTCAGTATAAACTTTGAAAATCTTTAATTAACTGCTATATATATATATATATATATATATATATATATATATATATATATATATATATATATATATATATATATATATATATAGTGGAATTTGGCGTTTAACTGTTTATTTAGTAGGCTACACAGGTCTGCAAGAACAAACAATTAAACACCATACCTGTCACTCAAATGATGTGTCCTTTAACCAATTCCATAAATCTTTATTTTGAATCGGCGTCAATGATCCTTGAAAACCAACTCGCAAATATTTGGAGTCGAACAATTTGAAGAAGCAAATTTCGTTCGAAATGTGTTTGGAAAGAGACTCATAGCAAAAAAAAAGTTAACAGTCGCTGTAGAATAATAAAGTAAAAGTGTGATGTTTTTGTTATCTAATAGTAGACTAGGCCCGGGGTTTTCAAAGTGGGGGCCGCAGCTATGGAATTCCAAAGCTGCCAATATTAAAAATAAATAAATATACAAATAAATGTAAAAAAGAAAAATAAATAAATATACATAGAAAAGCAAAAAAACGAAAATAAATAATTATTTATACATTTATTTCCTTATGTATATATTTATTTTTGTCCTTATTTATTTATTATTTTATTTATTTATACATTTATTCATTTCTACATTTATTTCTACATTTATTTATTTTTACATTTATTTATTTATACATTTATGTATTTATACATTTATTATTTCTTCATTTATTTCTTCCTACATTTCTTCCTACGTAGGGTAATGAGGAGGGCGTGGTTTACCTCAGACATAGCAATCGAGCTCAGAGTAAGCCAAGGCGAAGGGTTGAGGCCACAGTGACACCCTGTGGCGAAATACAATAAGTATAGCTCACTAACGTTGATACGGTCTGTGACTGCGAAGTATATGGTCAAAATCCTAAATATTACTGTGTGACATGTCACATGGATAGGCTACTCTTTATTCCGGACATGGCCGTAAAACATCGTTTGGTCTGGATTTGTAAAATGTCCTGGGCTAACAAACATGAAACAGGGACTCTGAAACGGAAGCGCTTGATATTTTCCATTTTTCGGTCAGAACTCACGGAAAGGAAGCAGGCATAGGCGTCGATTACGGGGGGGACGGGGGGGACGCGTACCCACCAGATTTCGTCATGAGTCTTTGTACCCACCACTTTTAACTTCCGTCCATATTAATTTGACTTTTGGTTCAATTTTTTTGACCGTTTTCAGTGGTTATGAGGAGCAATATGAGAGAAATTTGGTAATCATTGTCAGACCCAACAAAAAAAATTATAATTAATTTTATTTTATTTTTCGTGTTCGCATTTATGAGGGAAAAAAACAACGTGTCAGTTCTCGGACGTGAGCGCTCTGAAAGCGACCGCACGCATAAAGATTGCCACAAAGAACCGGTAAAAGTAATGATTGTGCGCTTGAGTGCGGCTATATTACGTAAACGCTCATTATCCTGTTGGCTATATAAGTAATTCAATTAATATAAAGGGGAGATTTGTCCACGAATGACTTAAATGAACAACTAGCCTACTAGTCGACTAGAAAAAAAAAAAAAAAACCTTTTAGTCGGAAGCAGCCCTTATTCCACATATTTTCGAACCAGGCAACAGGACATCTGGGTTGAGCGAGCGACACTGCGGAATGAGCGAGCGGAGCGGAATATTCAGAAATGCGCTCTCCACTCACGAGCTCTGATCGTAACAAACCCGAACCTCACTGTCTGCTGAACTTGCGCAGAAACATCAAAATATAACCAGCTTTTTAAAATGGTTTTTAAAACTAAACACTATTTTAGCACAAATTATGAGCTTATTGGCGATTTTTTTTATATAATTATTGACAATATAGTAAAAAAAAAAAAAAAAAATTTTTTTTTTTTTTTTTAACGTTTTGGATGGGCCTTTTGAAAAGTGGGGCCGTGCCTGAGCTACAACAGGACATCGTCTTTTAAAACATAACCTGCGCGAAAGAGAGAAAAAAATGAATGCGTGTGGAAAGAGTAATAAAATATTCTACTCAAGTAAAAGTACTACTACTTGACTAAAATTTTACTTAAGTACAAGTAAAATTACTGGTCTAAAAAATTACTCAAGTAAAAGTAAAAAGTAGCTCATTTAAAATGTACTTAGAGTAAAAGTTACTGAGTAACTTTTTTAACAGCGGGGGTTTCTCCCGTGTAGGGTTGTAATGGTATGAGATTTTCACAGTATGATATTGTCTCAGAAAATATTACGGTTTATGGTATTAAAGGGATAGTTCACTCAAAAATGAAAATTAGCCCATGATTTATTCACCCTTAAGTCATCAGGTGTATATGACATTCTTTTTTCAGACAAATACAATCAGAGTTATGTTAAAAAAAAAAGTCCTTTAAAGTGCATCTATTCATCATAAAAGTACTCTGAGGGGTTAATAAAGGCCTTCTAAAGCGAAGCAATGAGTTTTCCTCATAAAAAAAAAATCCATATTTAATATGTTACAATGTACAATTCTAGCTTCCGGCCACACAGCCATACGGAGTCTACTTGCGTCTAAAGCACAACTTGCGTAACTTATGACGTTGAAGTAGCGTTGTGTAGCGTAAATATCAGCAGTACGTCTCATTACTCGCATAAATTGCGCTTTAGAGCCGGAAGCTATAGTAAATATGGATATTTTTCTTACACAAACTCGTTGCTTTGCTTCAGAATCCCTTTATTAACCTCCCATAGCCATGTGGAGCACTTTTATGATGGATGGGTTAACTATTATGATGGACAGATGCACTTTTATAATAGATATATGCACTTTTATGATGGATAGATGCACTTTTATGATGGATAGATGCACTTTTATGATGCATAGAAGCACTTTTATGGACTTCAAAACAGAAACGGCCATTCACTGCCATTATAATAAAGCTTGGAAAATATTTTTTTTATATAACTCCAATTGTATTAGTCTTAAAGTAGAATATCATATACACCTAGGATGACTTAAGGGTGAGTAAATAATGGGCTAATTTCCATTTTTGGGTGAAAAAAATATATTCCTTAAATAATATTTTTATTATTATTCATATTATTGTTATTATTTTGATAAGTATGTTCTATTGTAGGCCTACAATAGTAACATATTTCTGATATTAATTTCTCCTAGTTAAACCAAATTTTTATTTTGACGGGTAGTGAAGATCTGTTTCAGCAGAGTGTATTATGCGTTCTCTCAGAGCAGCTCTCTAAATGTTCATTCATTAAATCATGTCCTCATATTGTTTGTTAGACGCCGAAAACAACGAGCATCAGGCATACTTGAGTATGCAGTAGACAAACCGGAGCAGCTCGTTCACACAGGCACACAGAACATTTACACAGCAGTCTTTTTGCGCTTTGAGACCATGTCGCGATTGGATTTAGCCTGGCAAGCCAGACGTACATCAAGATGTTTAGTCTGGCAACTCACCATAGACACGGTCAATCTGATGGGTGGGATAAACGGCTGTCTTTCAAATTCCCTCTGCACACAATAGGACAGCGCTTCAACCAACCAGAGCGTTTTCCCAACAGCGGAGCTAACGTTAGTTGATAGATTCAACTTTTAAATCTGGCCGACAAAACTACGAACACATCTTCCTTTTTTTAAGAATGACTTAAGTGCCGTTCTTTGTTCTTTTCTCAAAGAAAAACTTAACTCCAAGTCCTCCAGAGTTGCGGCCAAAGCCGATTCGAAAGACCGCTGTTCTCCATCCGCAGCAGCCGTCATTCTTTGTTTTCAAGTGGCAGGAACCGTCGCAACTCTGTCGTCATATGTTAAGCCCGCCCCCGCCTACTCTATACACGACGTGATTGGCCTGACCCAATTTAGGTTTTTGCAGCAAAAAGGTCGCTAGACTGACCCTGGCTGCAAAATAATTTTGCTGCCGCTAGGGTGCGTCTAGATTTCTAGGCTAGATTGGATTGATTGCACAGCTATAATTTCAATTTATTCATATGGCCTACATCATTGCGTGTTTTACGTGACATCTGCATGTTAATTCCATTTGCATGACTGGATTCGGGGATGCGCTCTGCAAACGGGACATACCTTTATCTGCATGGATAGATGGTCTATGTTTCCTCCTTTTAGAGCCACATTGCGTCCACATTTTCAGCAAATTGGATATCTAACCACGCGTTTTTCCTAGATCTAAAGTATATTCACATAGCCTTCTGGCCATGGTTCGCGTCATAATAATTCGAGGGCGTTTCTCTTCCAGCTGAGTCAGCGTCACCTTTTTTGCACGTTTGTTCTCCCGCCCTTCAATCAGTGTAGCAGTTTCCGGAGCGCGATTTTTTTTTTTTTTCAAACTTTGTAAATTATTATTATAATTTTATTTTATTTTTTTTACTCAGTAACGGATGTGATTTAAAATGTAGCGAAGTACAATACTTCAAACAAAACGTACTTAAGTAAAAGTAAAATTACAGATTTTAAAAACTACTTGAAAAAGTAGAAGTACACAAAAAAACTACTCAATTACGTAACGCGAGTAAATGTAATTCGTTACTTTCCACCTCTGCGTGTACCCAGCACTTCTGAAAATGCACTTCCGAATGCGTCTCTGTCCCCAGCACATTTCAAACCAAACTGACGCCCATGGAAGCAGGGCACATATTCATGGGTTTCATCAGGTCCCTTTCCACAGGTGTATTAATCAAGCACAATGCAGTCTGCATTCATAATCTAGGTGCTTGATTTTATACACCTGTGGAAAGGGACCTGATGAAACCCATGAATAGGCTACATTGAAGTCGACGCATATTGACCAATGCTTTTGTATTTATTTATTTTTAATATTGGCAGCTTTGGAATTCCATACTGGAGTAGGCTATGTCAGAAAAGAAAATGACTCAAAAATATTTATAGAAAATGTAGGCCTACCCATTTAAACTTGTTTTTGTTATTCAGTTTTGGTAAAAGTATATGGTGTTTTATAAACAAAAATATATAGAAAATAAATATTTGTGTGTGCTGTAAAGTGGTTAAAAAAAATGAAATCGGAATCGGCTAAAATCTGTATCGGCAGGTCAAACTCAAAGAAAAATCGGAATCGGTTTAGAAAATTGTAATGGTGCATCTCTATAATCTTTCTGATTGGCTGGTATTAAACACCACCTCATAATCTGATGTTCACCTAGATGTTTTATTTATTTATTTATTTATTTCTACATTTGCGTAGTATTGTCGATGGGTTCAATAACACATCCTGCAAAAAAGGGGGGCCTTGACCAGAACGGTATTTGGGGGGCCTTGTCATGGAAAAGTTTGGGAACCCCTGGGCTAGGCGCTCGCACACATCCTAAGCAGATGGGGAAACGTAGGCTATACGTATAAAATAATGATAATTGAAAAATGATGATTGAAAGAATTGTCAGAAAAACGTGTTTGAATGAATGTGAATTCATAATATATGAATTTTAAATTCATAACTTATGTTTTCTGTTTACCCGTTTTTTTTTCAGAAAATAAGCCATAACTTTCCGTTGTTCATCTAGTAGGCCTAAGTATTTCTGTGATAGAAAAAAAATTTAAGCTTTTTGATGAAACCTCACACTCTTTAAAATGAAATGTAGCCTGTTTACGTCGAAATGTTTGCTAGTGTCACAAGGATTTTGTAGCAGGTCTGATGGTTTTTTAATGGAACGAGAAAAAAAATGTGCTTGTTTTAAAATAGACCTACAATTCTCTTCTTGGTCGTAACCTACATCCTTTGCTGTAATGTTTGTCAAAATTGAGTCATTCAAATTACAATAAGTCATTTTAAAGGGTAAATAATAAACTTATTTTAACCTTCACATTATTGAGAAGATATCTATCTAAAACACATCTGAACACCCAATCTGAAACATTTACAGCTTTGTGCAAACCAGGTGTCCAATGAGCATAGAACACATTAGAAGATCACACGGGATGTTTGTAAACTATGTGGAAAAATCATGTGTTTGTTTTTAATACTATAATATGTTTTCTTAAATCTTGAAGTGTTCATCATTTGCATAGTTTTTCAGGAATATTGATCTTTTTCTGAGCCTGCCCAAATGAACAGGGTTCCATGCTGTGGTGTGAGAGAGGCATGGCTTGTCAGACATTGCGTAGTAACTAAAGGGGGCGGGTCTTTGCAAACGGTCAATTGCAGTTCCGCCACTGAACGGCCAGGACACACCGTCTCGGCTCCTCTGTGCAAAACTTGAATGTGCAAGTGCAAGCAGGCTTCCTTATATAACCGCTTCGCGGAGCGGGGGGCTCTCAGGCGAGATCCCAATTCATCAGTTCAGTTCCGACGTGACGTCTCTGTTCCCTACTTCGGGGAACAGGGGTTACAATAGTAACCTAGACATTTCCAGAGTGTAATGATGTTCTGACATCATCTTCATATAAGCCAGACACTTATTTTATTATTTATTTTATTTAAATAAAATACCTCTCTCACACCACAGCATGTTCTCATGCAGTGAATAATATATCGCGGAGCAAATAGGACACAGTGACAACGCGCTGACAGACAAGACAGACCAGGTTACTTTTGATATGAAACAAAGTCTCCACTTTCAAATTTTGTCATTTTAAAAAGAAATTTAAACAATAAATACCCTTTTGTGGCTCTTTAATGTGTCGTGACAGATCGCTGTAGAGCCTCAGTTAAAGCTGCTCGTGAACCGATCATCTCTTCCTTCTAGTCAATTTATAGCATCAAATAAACATGAATGAGCATCAGAAGGAATGTTGTTTTAACCGTGGAAAGACTTTAGTACACCGTTTTTCAAGTTCAAATCCACCAACGTTAATCTACTGACTGCTTTGTCGGACAAAAATGGTGGATTTGACGGATGGCGGATTATGATTGGTCAGATCGCCTGTCAATCAAACTCCCTGCAAAGGGTGAAATGTGGCGATGGGATGTAACATCTCTGTTCCATCCTTCAGGGAATGGGGGTTATATTAGTAACCTAGATGTTCCATATCAGTTAGTCACATTCGATGTTACGTACCTATGGAAAGGGAGACAACATCCCGCCTGTAAGGAGGTTACATGTGGAGTTACACAGGTGGACTGGCCAACAGGGCAATGCTATTATGGAAGGTCTCTGTGGTAGATTCAGTCTAGCTAGGGTGAAGTCTATACTGAGCAGAGATGGCAGAGGGGCTCTGCCAGGGAAAGACACAGGCTCGCTGACAGGGAAGACGTAATGTGGAAGAATACACATGTGGGATCGCCCTTAGGGGAATCACAACACATGGGCACCTAGTCTAGCACAGGGGCTAACCTTCTGGGCATACACACGATTGCTAGACCAAGTGTCCGATACCTCCGCCGTGTCTGACTGCCGAAGGTGCTGGAGGAACTCCATGCGTGGTTCGCCAGCTGAGGAACTCATCTGTGGAGCAGATAGCCCACGTAAGCCGTTCACGGAGTCCTAAGTGTTACTGTGTTCGGTCCAGGTATAGGTGCACAGCGCGAACGGGACAGAGCAGAGCAAGTGCTGGGTCTGCCTCCTCTGGGGGCAGCGCTTGTAGGTTCACCACCTGATCCCTAAAAGGAGTGATGGGAACCTTGGGTACGTATCCGGGCTGGGGTCTCAGGATTACTTAAGTGTTGGCCGGTCCGAATTCCAGGCACGATTCATCGACTGAAAATGCCTGCAGGTCCCCCACCCTCTTAACAGAAGCGAGTGCAGTCTTAAGAGACAGAATTTCAAGCTCTATAGACTGCAGTGGTTAGAAGGGCACTCTCTGTAAGGCTGCTAATGCTAATGAGAGGTCCCAAGAGGGTACAAGGTAAGGGCGGGGAGGATTTAACCTTCTCACGCCCCTCAGGAACCTGATGATCAGGTAGTGCTTTCCCACAGACTTACCATATAGCTCATTGTGATGTGGGGCGATTGCGGCAACATACACTTTCAGGGTGGACGGAGACAGCCTTCGCTCCAGCCCTTCTTGCAGGAAGGAAAGCACAGATCTAATCGGAATGTGAACGGCGCAAAGCTACCTCAGATGCTTCTGACTCCAGAAGAGGAGATGGTGGGCGAGTTGCGACATGCGATGGGAGCGTAGACCACCCTGATGGTACACAACGGCCGCAGTGTTTTGTCCTACCGGACCAATACATGCTTGCCCTGTAGCAGCGATTTAAAGCGGTGCAGTGCAAGCTGTACTGCTAGCAACTCGAGGCAGCTGATGTGCCACTGCAGTCGAGGTCCTGTCCATGAGCACCCCATCCCAGGTGGTGGAGGCATCTGTTGAGACAACAACATGCCTGGACAATTGTTATATTGGGGAACTCCTGCCTGTTGAAATGCAAGGTCTGACCATGGGCTAAAGGTTTGGAGACAGACCGGGGTAATTGCCACCCGGTGCGTGCCGTGTTGCCATGCCCATCTCGGGACTCCATCGTGAAAGCCAGTGCTGAAGCGGTCTCATATGAAGCAACCCGAGCAGCGTGACTGCAGCTGCGGATGCCATATGCCCCAGGAGCCTCTGAAATTGTTTTAGTGGAACTGTCGTCCTGCCCTTGAACGAATTCAGGCAGTTCAGCACTGACTGAGCACGCTCGTTCGTGAGACGTGCTGTCATGTCGAATGAGTCCAACTCCATACAGAGAAAAAAGATTCTCTGCTCGGGGGAGAGTTTGCTCTTTTCCTTGTTGACCTGAAACCCCAGATGGCTGATGTCCTGGAACACCAGGATTTTTCTAAATAAATAAAAAACACAAAACGAAAGTAAAGGCGGCAGCCCAACACGAACGACTGCGGCACACACTTAAACAAAACATAATATAAAAAGTCCAGGCCTGGTTCTCTCTCTGGTTCACTGTCGTCGTTCCTCCTTTTATGCTTCCGAAGCGCCACCATGAGAGATACGAGACTGGTTTAGCGCGCAGGTGGCGCTCATCAGTAATCACGCCACCGGCCGTTCTCTCACAGTCTAATGTATCATGCCAATTACATAATCAATTCAAAGATGGAATAGATGTAGATGTAGCATGTGAGAGAAGAGATAGGGAAAGAAATGTAAATTAAGACAACACTGAGGTGATCAACTTGGATGATTGCATCTTGGATGGGGATGCTAATTTTGCAAGAGAGAGTTCAAATGTTAATTTCCAGAAAGGTCCTTTGTTTTCTCAGAGAGTAGCCCAGACGGCCCGGGATCTTCCAGTTCTTAAGCCTCGTGCACACCGGGACGATTATCGGCAGCTTTTTTCGAGACGGTTTTCGATGCATCTTTGTGTTCATACCCAAGCGATTTTCACTGGCGATGTGTCGAGTGAACGTGCAAATTCACTCCCTGACAGCAGAAATACCCCGGTACACAAGGTGGCGCTGCAGAACTTTATGCTTCTGGCACTCGCTTGTCACACAGAAGAAGAAGAGAGCCAGTATTTATGTGCTTGCCAAAACCATTCACACACTGCCAGGGTTTGAAATTAACTTTTTCACCCACCGGCCAATTTGGCTACTAAATTTAGTTATCGGCCATTCAGAACTTCTACTAGCCAAAAAAAGAAATTTCACAGCTTATATATATATATGTTCTATACTATGTAATATATATAACAATTTGGATTTCAGACATTCATTTCTTATTCAAACAAAATCCTATCATCCAGCAATCTCCTCCCTTCCTCATTCATTCTCATCTTTTTTTTACCAAAAGTGTATTTAGGTGGACAGATCAATACAGTAGGCTACAAAGAACATGGCATTGTCTTTTCTGTTAACCACATGCTTTTTAATCTATGCTATTGCTTCAATGCAAGTAAACAAGCGCACCATTATTTGTTGCGTAGTGACGAGTGTGTTCAAGTAAGCCAGAAATGCGCAGATTCTACTCAATTCGCTGTATTTAATGGATCACGATGACTCACAAGTTGAATATTTGCGCTAAATTCGCGCAGATTTGACTTGCATGAACTTCCCCAGCAAAGTGAGTAAACATAGTAGGCTAACACACCAAATTGACTAGTGATTTGACAGCGTTGGTCCGCCAAAGTTACGGAGTTATTTTTACCTGCATTTGGCGGGTTGGCGGGTGTTAATTTCAAAGGCTGCACACTTCAATTTCTCTCCATAATAACTCCCTCTTATCAAGATTTTTGTAGTTGCTGTGGCTTTTGTCATAAAGTTTTTTTGTGTTCAGAGACCAGCAGCTCTACATTCATCTTGCCTCGTTGCATCTTCTTCTTCGTCTACTTACTTACTCTTCGTCATCTTCTTCTAGCAATGTGTGCTCGTTTAGACCGTTTTGTGCTTGAGCGTCACCAAGTACTGTAACTCCAGGCACGTGAACAAAAGCGGCAATCTCATTGGTCGGCTTTTTTTTTACGCGGCGCGTCAACCCAAAAAAACGAAGCGTTTTTTTATTTTTTAATTACGCTTTTACCCCTGCCATTTTGTGCGTCGGTGCATACTCACATTGGCGCCCTTTGTTTAGTCACGAGGTGTTAAATGTCCGCGATGCAAATCTCGCACACCTATGTCCATTGGCTCGTTTAGTTTACACTTGAAGGTGATTGGGCTCTCAGGTGAGATCCAATTCATCAGTTCAGTTACGTGACGTTGAACGTGACTGACTGATAGGGAACCTCTGTTAATGCAATTTATAATGTGTTTAATGTGATTTTAAGATTTTTTTCTTACTGATGTAATTAAAGATTGAATAAATCTCTTAACTTCTTAATCTCTTTCTGTCTGCAGGCCTACATGCCGGATTTACGGTTACTGTTCCTAATCCATCAGTAAAAGTGAAGGAGAATGAGGGTGAGTTTCATTTGACCTTTTCTGTTTGTTTGTCTTTTCAATTATAATTTTTTCTATGTGTCATGAGAAATCATATATTACCAATGGAGAACTTTTGATGTGGTGCCTGCCTGCATAGGTTTCACACTGAAGAATAGTAATTTGTGTGGTGTTTGTTACAAATGTAACAATTTATTTGAGAGCTGGCTGGCTAGCCTAAGGAAAGGTCTGCCTGTTTTGGGTGATGCTCATTTAAGGATTGATGAAAAACATGCACATTTATGCATCAGGTTATTCAAAGTTTTCAACCTTTTTTTTTTTTCAGGAGCTGATTTGAAATGTACCTACACCGCTGACTTTGGAGCAACACCCAGAGTAGAATGGAAGTTCAAGGATCTCAAGGGCTCTCAGTCATTCATTTACTTTGATAACAAGCCAACTGGTATGGATGAAAAGTTTACGGTTGTTATCCAGAGTCATCATTGTAACCTTGCAGTTGCATTTCCTTATTGTGTGTAAAATGACAATTTGAGGAAAGATGTGCATCTTTTTTCTTTCAGCTCAGTATGCAAGCCGTATCACTGTGTATTCTGGAGGACTGAGATTCAACAAGGTGACGCGAGCAGACACTGGAAACTATGACTGTGAGGTGTCTGGAAATGGTGGATATGGAGAGAAGACAGTCAAACTCACTGTCCTTGGTAAATCATATTGTGTTGTTTACATAATCATTACTACCTGATAGATGTCACAAATGTTTATGTCATGAGATATCATAACCCTGAGCTATAAACAGCAATAGGGAATGGCCCAGCCTAATTTTAGCCAATCACAAAGTTCGTGGGTGGTCTAATTCAGTGGCTAAGCCAATTAGAAATCACCAAAACTACTGAAATTGCTTATAGCACCTTTAACCTGCAGTTTTAAAGGGATAGTTCACTCAAAAATGTTCCAAGTCTATATGCATTTATTTTTCTGTGGAACACAAAATAATATATTTTGAAAAGTGATACATACAATGAATGTCAGTGGGGTCCAGTGTTGTTTATTTTTAACACAATATATAGCTTTGATTAAATAATGTTCTACAGTGCCTCCTTCCAAGCCCGTATCTAGAGTTCCTTCATCAGTCACAACAGGCAGTAACGCCCTTCTGACCTGCTTCGACAATGATGGCTCCCCCCCACCCACCTATAAGTGGTACAAAGACAACACTCCCCTCCCAGACGATCCCAGCAAGTTCCCCTCTTTTAAAAACCTCACCTACAAGATGAACGCTCTCAGTGGGGTCCTGGTGAGTGTTGATCTACAATATTTGAAAATACAAAATATCATATACAATGACATGGTATGTATCCACCTTTTTTTCAACGCAGAAGTAAGCTATTTTCTTTGAATGTGACTTCCGGTTCATTAGCTGCTATAGGGAAATAACGAGAAGAATAACAAAGTGCAGTAAATGGTAAAACTGTTGGGCTACAAAACAGCGTGTTTATAACTAAGCCACTACATAAAAATAATAGGTTAAGAAACACCAGTTTGCAATATCAAGCATTTTGCAATATTTAAGTTTTTTTTTTTTTTTTTACAGCTAAAAATAACTGGAAGCGGATTACACAGGAAGTCAGACCCATTAAATTTACAAATGGCTTACTTGAAAAATAAGGTGGATATAGTCACATCAAACTTTTTGGTCAAAACATTCGGTACTATACTGTATATTGCTCAAATTTGAATTTAATTTTTCACTTTATAACTCCAGGTTTATACCTTGTAAGGTATATTATTCTTGTAAAATGGTTTTGCTTGTGTGATCAGGAGTTCCCGCGTGTGTCTAAGCTGGATATCGGTTCATATTTCTGTGAGGCCAGTAATGGAGAAGGTGCTCCTCAGCGTGGTGATGCAGTGCGGATGGATGTCCGTAAGTAATAGAGATGGGTTTATCATGAATATAGCACATATTTTAAAAACTTTATCATAAAATGTATATTTATTTGTAACAATTATATTAACCGCAATATTAAGAAATTATTGTTGTAAGAACAGCTTATTGGCTGATGGACGCAGCAACCCGCTAGGTCTCAATTAATAAACACTTACAATAGGCTCACTGAGGGCTACATACAATGAGGGTTAGACAAAAACACGTTTTGAAAGAAGGATTGATGATGTAGTGACTTAATATTTCCATTGTGTTAATTTTGAACAACAACAAAAAAAGGCACATAGTGAACCTTTAAAAATGTCTAGGGGGGTCCGAGGGCATGCTCCCCCGAGAAAAGATTTTTTTTTGTTGCAAAAACAGCACCAAAACATATTTATCTATTTAATCTCATATATCAAATTATGTAACAAACATTAATCTAAGTGTGTGCTACAGACCACAAATAGCATTTTCTTGAGCAAACTAACTAACAAGCCCCCTAAATTAACCAATGGACTCTTTTTACATTTCTTAGAAGCGGAAGTTGTCATAGTTGGATAAACCTCTAATGGGAGAGGATGGCAAATATAATTTTTATATTTCCATTTGCTCCAGTAGAAAAAAAAACAAAAAAAAAACATTATAGCATTTCCATGACTTTAAATGAGAAAGAAAATGTATCCACTGTTATTCAATATTCAAAGTATAATATTGTGTTTCTGATGTTTTATGCTTTTTTTCATTAAGGTCCTCTGTTTTAGATAGTCGTCATCACTGTTTGGACTGTGTACAACTTGTTACAAACTAGTCAATAAACTAAGCTTTTTAATGTCTCCCTAGCATTGCTAATTTTTGGCTAACTTTGTTTTTGTAATATAGTTGATGTAGACAGCAGCCAAGTGCCAGCAGAGAGGGACACCTTGAGCACGGAGACATACGTTGTGCCAAGCAAGAGCACCTTAAACCACATTATGGAAAAAATGTATGGCGTATTCACGTTGCAAGAGGTTAAACAAAAACTAGAGATACAAAAACTGGAATTAGAAATAACCAAGTTAAAACTAGAGCTGCAAAAACATAGACATGAAGTGTAGATTCCATTCAACATGACTGCTCTAAGACCAAGAATTTATTTCATGTAGTGATTTGATATTTTTTTCATTTCATTAATAAAATGTAATTTCATTATACTATGAGTGATTAACTAGAATTATCTACTAGTATACATTTTTGTTATATGTTTAATATATTCAACCACATTTTGCATAATATAACATATTCGAACTAGCCATTGTTTAAATTTTCTGTCAATCAGACAATGTTTTCTACAATAATTTGTCAAATAAAACGTCCAGATCCATTTTCACCTCCTGCCTCTGATCTCCAAAGCACTCGGTCTTCCTCCAGGTCTGAGAGTGCAAGTCTCTGTTAAAGGAAAGATCTTTACCTTAAAGCATTTGAGTATTCAGAGTAAATGTAGAATCTAGAAGTCCAAATTACAGTCATATAGTTTATATTTCTAACCTTGCCATTACCTTGGATTTTTACCTTTGGATTCTTTGTTTGCTTGAATCCTACTGTGTCTCCCATGGCTCTAGTGCATTTTAAAATCCAGTGATGTTGAAAAAGTCTTGTTGTTTTAAAAATAAACTGATATGAATAAAAACTATACTGTTGTTTTGAACTCTGCTGTCTTCCAGTTTATCATTGTAACTTTTTCCCCAGCATTGAAATTATTGTTTGGTATGTAAACATGTTCTATGAAGCAGAGATTCATATTCCATATGAGTATTTATATTTAAAATGTGATATATAGGGGGGATGTGATTGCATTGTGTCTTTTTCTTTCATTCTCAATATGAAGGCTATATCGCTATAATAAAGGACTGAGGTTTGAAAAGGTGACGCAAGCAAGATTATAGCGGAGAGGTGTCAGTAAATGGTGAATATGATGAGAAGACCATCAAACACAGTCGTTGGTAAATTTTAATCATTTTTTTTTTTTTGGTGGTCACAAACACTCATTACCAGAAATATTGATGCCTCTTAAGAAAAATTGCTTGTGATGTTCCTCATTTGTAAGTCACTTTTGGAAAAACAACATCTGCTAAATGAAAAAATGTGACTCCAATTGTTTTGTAATATATCATTTTGTATTGTTAACTCATTTTTTAAAGATGTAAAGAGGATTTTTCATATATACAGTATCTAAGCAAGTTCCTCAGTTTTAGGAACCTCGCCTACAAAATCAATGTTTTTACTGTTTATACTGATTTGAAATGTAAGAAATCATTATTGCACGTTGAAATCATATCACACGTTCTCTTAATCTCTTTCAGATTGTTTATTATAGTCAACAATGAGTTTGCAGTTTACTGTGGGACTAGACCATCAGTTTTAGTTACCTTTAACCTTTAAATGAACAGAATGTCTTGATATACTATTTGAAAAAATCTTTACTGAACCTCATATAGTGCCAAGGTACACAATATTGATTATTTTAAATAGAAACATTGTAATTTTTTTGACATTTTGATTTATTTTACTCTGTTATCTTGTTGAGCAGCACAAATATTTGTTACATGATTTTAAATACTAAATATCCAGATACACTTGGTCATGCTTTATTATTAGCCGTAATGTTCAGTATTAACCTTCTTTTTAGAGTGGACATCTTGCCCTCACTATTTCAGCCTCAGGTAGGATTCCATGTTTTGCTGCTTGACCAACTGTTTTACTTTCATTTCCATCATTAGGCTATTTCCTTATACAGTGTATTCTGTCTGTCATACAATTATACTGAATTCTGTGAAAGGGGTTTTAGTACCCCTTAACATGAAGAGAAGAACATGCACAGCTAATGGAGCTCCCTTCTCACCTGGCCTATAAGTGAAAATACAATTACAGATATCAAGAATTATAGTTTTTACTAGTTTATTTTGTTTAAAAAAAAAAAACTGACAATACGGTGTTTAAAATTAACATAACTTAATATTAATACCTTTCGTTTGTTGAACTGTTGTATAAAATCAATGTCACATTTGCAATTGTGTGGATATTTTATTAATGTGATCAACCAAGACCAAAGTCTCCGACCACAGGCACCAACGTCTCCGGCACGGACACCAATGTCTCCTGAACAGACACCAACGACTCCGGCACGGACACCACCGTATCCAGAATGGACACCACCGTATCCGGCATGGACATCATCGTCTCTGGCACGGACACCACCATCTCCGGAAAGGACTCCACCATCTCCGGCATGGACACCAACGACTCTGGCATGGACACCAACATCTCCGGCACGGACACCAACGTCTCTGGCACGGACACCAACGTCTCCGGCACGGACACCACCGTCTCTGGAATGGACACCTACGTCTCTGGCACGGACACCACCATCTCCGGAAAGGACACCACCATCTCCGGCATGGACACCAACGACTCCGGCATGGACACCACCGTCTCCGGCACGGACACCAACGTCTCCGGAATGGACACCAACGTCTCCTGAACGGACACCAACGACTCCGGTACGGACACCACCGTCTCCGGCACGGACATTATCGTGTCTGGCACGGACACCACCGTCTCCGGAAAGGACACCACCGTCTCCGGAACAGACACCAACGTCTACGGAACGGACACCACCGTCTCTGGCACGGACACCAACGTCTCCTGAACGGACACCAACGACTCCGGCACGGACATCATCGTCTCTGGCACGGACACCACGTCTCCGGCATGGACACCACCATCTCCGGAAAGGACACCAACTTCTTTGGAACAGACACCGGCACGGACACCACCATCTCCGGCACGGACACCAACATCTCGAATTATGAAAATCAAATTATTGATATAAAAAATTAACATTGTTACTAGTAGCAATTCAATTGTTGATATCAAGAATAGACATTTCAACTAGTGACAATTGAATTCTTGATATCGAAAATAAAGGATTTACTAGTAAGAATTGTATTTCTGATATGTGAAATTGGAATTTCAACTAGTAAGAAATCAACTGTTGATATCAACAATTGAATTTGAATGGCAGCCTATGGTGACATTTCACTACAGTAAGACAGTAAAAAAAAAAAAAACTATTAAAAAAAAAACTCCATTAAAGGTTATTGTTAGATAAAATTAGAAGTCAATGATCAATGCAGAATAGAGTAGAACATCACCGGTACTGGGGAATAAAGAATGAATGACACACACACAGAAGTGTAGTTCATTCAATAGTCAGCAGAGGGCTGAAACTAACAAATAGAATAACAAGTCCAAGAAAGGAGACTGTCAGCTTCGCTGAAAGAGTCCATAGAGACACAAACAACTCCATGATTATTATACCATATGCAACGCTGCTCTTTGGATAATAACTAGCACATGTCTTACGAGCGTGTGACTAAACAGGGTGTACAAGAAATGATTAGACAGAAAAGGAGATGCAAACATATTTATCCCAACAGTTATGTTCTATAGTCTTTTCGAATTAAAATAGCTCAACAAACAATGCAAACACCATAACTGAAAATGTTCTGCTCGGTCCAAAAAACATGGTCTACTGAAACTAAGCTGCAACAGCAGCTTGTTCCAAATTCAGAAAATCAAACATATTAATTAATGACCAATACAGTGACTCTTCCAGTTACTTGATGTGATGAGGAGGCTTATGGATCCCGCCTTTTGTTTGGATCTAGCCACAAGACCTCGTCCAACCATTCTGTAAAAAATGCCACCACAAGATGTCATTGGTTAGGTTATTTTTCACATACTGTACTTTCAAACTGTACATAGAACTGTAACATCACAATGGTATTCCTTTACATATACTTCACAGCACTACCCATTTTTGTATAGTACAGTTAGTACAGTAATACTGTAATATGATACAGAATCATGTGACACATACAGTAGGTACAGTCTGGAGTAGAAACTTGAATAGATACCATGTTCTCCAGTCGGAATGTCGTATTTTGTAGTGCTAAGTCTCAGACCGATTGGTGTTCTGTTTTCTGTGCAAGTGTTTTCAGGTGTGTATGTAAGTGCCCACAATTGCCAGATGAGTTTTGCATTTTGAACAGAGTGTTTTCCCAATGATAACAGGTGAATTTGTTTTTGAACAAAGTGTCTAATGTAAGAAAACGTGTGAAGTGTTTTGCAATAAGTGTGTTTGCAAACAAAGTGCAAAGTTGACAATGTGTTTAAGCTATGGTTACACAGTGTTTAAAGGGGTGGTTGAGTATGATTTCACTTTTCTAACTTTAGTTAGTGTGTGATGTTGCTGTTTGAGCAAACAACATCTGCAAAGTTACAACGCTCAAAGTTCAAAGCAAAGGGAGATATTTGCTTTTAAAGAAATCGTTTTTTAAGGACTACAACAAATGGCTGGTAGGGACTAAACGACATTCCTCACGGCTTAGTGACATCACCAACCCTGAAATTTACATAAACCCCGCCCCCGGAACACGCAGTCCGGGTTGAGAAGAGGAAGAGTTGTTGTAGTCAAGCACATTTGAGTCAGCTCAAACTGTAGGATCTGCCTTTTCACATGCAATAGAAAGTAACTCTGTGTGCATCTCACAACAGTTCCTATACGAGCTATTTATAGATTGTCATAACAGAATATACTAATTGAAGATAGGTAACTCCACATCAGCTACATAAATTCATCAACTAACCATTCAGAGACGTCCGTTGCATTCTACGTGTTGTCACTTCTTCTTGAGTCTCTCCATCTTTGTCAGACTCCGTTTAAACATAAAAGGCAGAACAGTTTCTGTCATTTTAGTGTGTGTCTGCATGAGGTAATCGGAGCTGCTAACACACAGGAGCTCTTGAAACTCCGCCCTCTGAGCGGGGAGCAGCAGCTCATTTGCATTTAAAGGGACAGACACGAAACGGTGCGTTTTTGCTCACCCTCAAAAAGTGACAACTTTAACATGCTATATAAAAATATCTGTGGGGTATTTTGAGCTAAAACTTCACACACACACTCTGGGGACATCAGAGATTTATTTTACATCTTGTGAAAAGGGCATTATACCACCCCTTTAAGGTATGCTACAAGAAGTATTGAGGCTTTGGTCTAAGCATTTGGTTTTAGTGTGTAAGCAATGGGCAAAAACTGTAATTTAAAGACAATCTACAATATAGTATGGGCCTCCATATAAGTAGGAGTAGGACTTTTTGTCCAAATTTGTATATAAAATTATACAAAAGGACACATCAGATTAATACAAAAAAATCTGTGTATATTAATTTGTTTAAGATGTTGACAAAATTGCTGAAATGAATGTTCACAATATGTACTCAGATATTTGAAAGCAAACATGTAGTCTCTGTTTTTAAGAGACTAGGGAAAAGACCCAATACTATTTTGATACTATCACAGACACATCTGCTGGTGGTACCATGGTAACCAGTCTCACAAGGGTGATTCAAATCGTATCTCTGCCCACCTAGAGGAAATACTAAAACCCACTGTAGTTAGATAATTTTTGTCAAGGAGAAGTGTGCTGTGCAGCTGGCTTACAATGTTAGGCATTTTACATCTTAGTTACAGAGTTAATAATGCTAGAAGTGATAAGAAAATGTAAGGAAAACAACAAACAATCATATTAAAAATAGCAACCACTTTTCTTTCATTTTCCAGTACCTGTTAATCTTCCAAAGCATTCTGTCAACTTTTCAACTCATTTTATACAAATAAATTGATAAACCTTTTCCCCCCTGGATTCACACATTTTCCTCAGGGGAAGTGAAACAAAGGGGTCAAAACAATAGATATTTTGCTCCTGTGAAAATCATAATCTCACTTTTCACTCCTAATATATTTTGTGTGTTCTTTGTGAGTTCCAGCTAAACACTGATGGAGGGACAAGATCAACAATCTTTCACATACTTTCACATTCGCATAGGCCTATTGCAATATGCCATAACTCCACATTGCTCACCACACACATTTGTTAAAATTATAATGAGTCCTTTGAAATGCAGAACTACACATCCTTTCTATATCAATTTGTTGTTTTAACAATATTTATCAGGTTTTGAATAATAAAAGTATTTTACATGATTTTTATTATTTAATTTTTATTAAATAATAAGTATCTAAAGTTCCCAGACTTTGTTGTTATTTGAACTTTGAACAAGTTTGTTCCTAAATATTTTATGTGAGTTACTTACTGAGTTATGTATGTATATATAATTCACAAGAAGGATGTGTTTATTCTGATAAGTAGTTTATCTTCCTTGAACCTGCGTTTACTTTCATTACGTCATTCAGTGGGCGTGCCAGTGTCTCGTACCTAACTAATCACAGCGCGGCACAGGTAACACGGTATCACTCGGAAGGGCGTTTAGTTTCACCCTTTCAGCTTATCTTGACTTGGCTTACCGAGGGCCTAGGAAATACACAATTCTCTAAAAGTTCTAGTAACATATTATAAAAGCAGGTATTTTTTTAGAAAAGTGGATTATCTTGGAAGACTTCTATCGTTTCAGAGTGGATATGTTGACCTTCGTCTTTGTGTGCCTCTCTATCTCAGTCTCAGGTATGGCGTCCATGTTTTCAGTGTTTGAATCATGTTTAGCCTACATTTTTTATTACGTCGTGTCATTGACTTCTGTGAATTATTCAGTAAGTCTATAAACTTTTAATATTTTTTAATTAGCTGCTATTTTGCTAAAAGACTACTTGTCTTTAAATGTTTTCTTCTATTTATTACATTAAAATGTAATTACTATTTGCGTATAATGGAGTTTAGCGTTTAAAACATAGGCTTAGGCTAGTTTATTTAGCAGGCTACAGGTCTGCAAGAACAGAAAACATCACTAAGTTACCCGTCACTCAAATGTGACCTTATTTAACCAATTCGGTTACTAATCGTTATTTTGAATCGGCTCTTGTCAATTAAGAACCGTTCGAAATACGTTTGGATAAAGCAACTCGTAGCTAGCAAAACTAGGCTTATCTGCTTTCATACGATACCTAATTATTGTAACTTACGTTTTGTGTTTCGAACAGAAACAGCTGCTTAAATCTAGTTGTTTTGCTGTTTAAACGTGAAAGAAGGCTTTTCATGGTTCGGCGGTATCACCTGGAGAACCTGTATTTCCACCTCACCCATCCCCCATCCGAAACTCGAGCTCAACAACCAGGAATATGTGACAGCTGAAAGGCACTCCAGGAAGCGTGCCCAGATAAAAACCAATTAACAACAGTGTAGTCGCAGTAGATTAATATAGTAAAAGTGTGACGTATTTGTTAAGTGTTTTTAGTAGGCTACTCCGTCAGTTACGCGGACACAGTTATTTGTTGATAGCAGCATCCACTGCACACACACAACCACAACATCCTGTTGAGCAGACGGGGAAACTGTCGAATTTAGGGTATTTGAGTTGCCAATCATGTTTGTTTATACACGTTACTTTACCTTCAAGTTCACAGGGGAAAAACTGGTTAGAACGGTAAATAGTCTGGAAAACGTATAAAAGAATTGTCAGAAAAACATGTTTATGAATGTGAATTTCAAAAAGAAATATGGAAAAGCAGTTGTAACTGCCATACCATAATTTTCTGGCTTTCATTTATTAGCCTACATATCATTATATATTTTGTTATTTTAGTTTTTTACTACCCTAAGTATGAAGCTAAAAATGAGCTTTTCCCTTTTTTCAATATGGAAAAAATATTTTGATATTATTTCCTTTTCCAAGTTAACTTGTGTTGTTTTTCTTGAAATCTTGTGACTTTTTCCTATTTAGGGTCATGAACATGTATGCAAAGTTTCTGCACGCCGATGTGTAGTGAAAAATGGGGTGCATTTTTTGGGGTGCAGTTACAAACTTTTCCTCTAGATGATATCAAGGCTCCACTGGTGACCATAAAAGGACTCTTCTATTTCCATATAGGCTATGGTTTGAGTGATCTGAAACATAGGCTAGGCTATATTTCCATAATTTCCCTGTTTTTATGAAGTAGACATCCTATTCAGAAGTAGTTTGTGCAGAATTCAAGCTCTAAAATACACACAAAACGAACTTTGCGAGAAGAGTGTGTTATAGTTTTGCACCGTATCACAAATGGAGAATCTATTGCTATTTATCTATTGTTGCTCTGTCATTTCTTTTGTAAAACAGTCACCGAATATGAAAATTAGTGTCAGAAAGCATTCAAATGATATAGGCTAAAGTTTGTCAAGATTACTTTAGATTTAGACTAAGATATTATTGTTATAAAAGTGTAATCGCAAACGGCAGTCTTAAAAATAGTGGTTACATTTTTTTTATAAATCATAAATTCAGATATTTAGCCTATTCTTTGTAATGTGTGAAAAGTATTGATGTTAAAAGTTAATTGTTCATGTACCTGATTGTATGTTTTTTTTCCATAGTGTGACTTTTAAGGAATTGTATTGAATCCAAATATGGTCAATTTGACCCGCTCCGTACCCAGAAATTCAACAGTGCATAAGGGTTCAAATGAAATGTACTGTATTACATTGATATGTTTACTAGTGTCACAATACTGTTCGTTGCATCAATATGTGTTAGCTTTCTAATAGACCTGTCATTTTTTTTTCTTCTTGGTCTTGGTGACCCAACATCCTTTGTTATGTTTGTCAAAATTGAGTCATTTTAAAGGGTAAATGTTCATAACACAAATGTCTTTCTTCAACCTTTACTTCTTTGCATAGTTTCAGGAATTACATATGTATCTTTTCTGAGCCTGTCCAAATGAACAGTGTTCCATTTTGTTAAATGTTTGATTCTTTGTTTCCTGATGTTTCTGTTGAATAAAAAATAAATACATAAACAAAATAAGTGTCTGGCTTAGGCTATATGAAGATGATCAGAACATCATTCCACTCTAGTCTGGGACTGGGTATGACTGTTAAAGCAATTTATAATGTGCTTAGTTTGATTTAAAAAAATAAATAATCGTACTGATTTAGGATTGAATCCGTCTCTTTCTGTCTGCAGGCCTACATGCCCAATTTACGGTTACTGTTCCTAATCCTTCAGTAAAAGTGAAGGAGAATGAGGGTGAGTTTCATTTGGCCTTTTCTTTTTGTCTTTCAATTATAATTGTTTCTGTGTGTCATGAGCAATCATATATTACTAATGGAGAACTTTTGATGTGGTGCCTGCCTGCAAAAGTTTTTCACTGAAGAATAGTGATTTATGTGGTGTTTGTTACAAATGTAACAATTTATTGGAGAGCATATTTCTACTGGCCGGCCTAAGGACAGGTCTGCCCGTTATTATTCAAAGTACTACCTTTTTATTTTATTTCAGGAGCTGATTTGAAATGTACCTACACCGCTGACTTTGGAGCAACACCCAGAGTAGAATGGAAGTTCAAGGATCTCAAGGGCTCTCAGTCATTCATTTACTTTGATAACCAGCCAACTGGTATGGATGAAAAGTTGACTGTTGTCATCCAGAGTCATCATTGTAACCTTGCAGTTGCATTTCCTTATTGTGTGTTAATCTGTAAAATGACAATTTGAGGAAAGATGTGCATCTTTTTTCTTTCAGCTCAGTATGCAAACCGTATCACTGTGTATTCTGGAGGACTGAGATTCAACAAGGTGACACGAGCAGACACTGGAGACTATGACTGTGAGGTGTCTGGAAATCAAGGTTATGGAGAGAAGACAGTCAAACTCACTGTCCTTGGTAAATCTTTTTTTTTTTTTACATAATCATTACTACCTGATAGATATCACAAATGTGTATGTCATGAGCTATAGCCTAAACAGCAATGGGAATGGCCCAGCCTACTTTTAGCCAATCACAATGTTCGTGGGTGGTCTAATTCAGTGGCTAAGCCTATTAGAAATCACAAAAACTACTGAAATTGCTTACAGCACCTTCAACCTGCAGTTTTAAAGGGATAGTTCACTCAAAAATTTGAAATACTGTCATTATTTACTCACAGGTATTTAGTTCCAAGTCTATATGCATTTATTTTTCTGTGGAACACAAAAGATGATGTTTTGAAAAAGTGATGCGTACATGGAAAAAGTCAGTGGGGTCGAGTGTTGTTTATATTAACACAATATAGCTTTGATTTTAATTTTGTATATATTTATATATATAAATTATATATTTAGCCTTACAATTCCCACTGTAATTCTCTCCACTACAGTGCCTCCTTCCAAGCCCGTATCTAGAGTTCCTTCATCAGTCACAACAGGCAGTAACGCCCTTCTGACCTGCTTCGACAATGATGGCTCCCCCCCACCCACCTATAAGTGGTACAAAGACAATACTCCCCTCCCAGACGATCCCAGCAAGTTCCCCTCTTTTAAAAACCTCACCTACAAGATGAATGCTTTCAATGGGAACCTGGTGAGTGTTGATCTACAATATTTGAAAATACAAAATGGTATATATATATATATATATATATATATATATATATATATATATATATATATCATATCATATCATATATAAAATGTCACATCAAACCCTTTGGTCAAAATATTCAGTACTATAACTGTATATTGCTATAATTTAAATGTCCTTTTGCACTTTAGGATAATTCTAGGTTTTTGTTAGTTGAATTATTTCTGTAAAATTTTGTTTCTGTGATCAGGAGTTCCCGAGTGTGTCTAAGCTGGATATCGGTTCATATTTCTGTGAGGCCAGTAATGGAGAAGGTGGTCCTCAGCGTGGTGATGCAGTGCAGATGGATGTCCGTAAGTAATAGAGATGGGTTGATCATGAACCATTTGTTCATTTTGAATGAATCTTTTATATGATTTGGAAAAACAAGTTGTCTCAGAGAGCAATTTGTTCATCTTGAGGCGAATTTCAAATAGGGGTTTTTAACATAATCGGCATCGGCCAATATTCAGTATATCAAGCCGATTATTAGGCGGGCGCATCTGTGGGCAGCCTTGTGTTGTTGTTGTTGTGGAACACGTGTTCGACGCACGCTGCGCCTAGAGTCATTCTCCAGCAGAGTGAGCAGACCTCATCCAGTGCCTAAGGAAGGAGCTAAGTTCCTTGGAGAAAACTCATTTATATTTAATTAAAACCTTTTGATATGTTACTGCCAACTTCGAGAAAAAATATGAATAGGCGACATGACGTTAGGCTACTTTGGATATTGATAGCGTAGTTGAGGTTGCATTAGCACAGCAGAAGGGTTGCTATCATGTCACAATAAGCAGTGTTGGGGGTAACTCATTACAAGTAACTTGAGTTACGTAATCAGATTACTTTTTCAAGTAACTAGTAAAGTAATGCATTACTTTTTCAATTTGCAATAAAATATCTAAGTTACTTTTTCAAATAAGTAACGCTAGTTACTTTTTCACATTTATTGACTGGCAGCTCTCCTGTCCCCATGTTTGAGAGAAATAAAGTGAGGTGGTGGTGTGTGCGCTGTGTAAACATGATGGTTATTGTAGTTCTAGAGACTAAATGTGAACTTGCATTTAGTCATCTCACTGCCACGAAAACATTCAGTGTTCCTCAAAATGAATAAAAACAGTAAAATGCAATCTCAGAATTTTACTCAACTTTTATAATTAACTATTAAATTACACAAATATACTTTGTGTATTTAATCTCACTTTATTAATCAATGTCTTTGCTGCTGACCTTCAATTATCTAATTCAACCATACTAAGCAAAAATTACTTTAGATAAGATTTAGAAATAAAAGTGTTGAACTTCCTTCTCCTGTATATTATTGTTCTTTAATCCAGAAAGGCAGCGCAGCTGAAAGGTTAGTTTGAGCGGCGCCCTCTACTGTACAAGCTTAAATATGCATTTCCTTCAGCCTGAGGCTTATTCAGTTCATTTTTGGTGTGAAAGGGCCTTAACATTTGCCAAAAATATAACTTTTTTGTTGTTCTTGTTATTAAAAAAACAAACAAGCAAGCCCAGCCCAGGTGAGAAAAAGTAACGTAAAAGTAACGTAACGCATTACTTTTCACAAAAAGTAACTAAGTAATGCAATTAGTTACTTTTTTTTGGGAGTAACGCAATGTTGTAATGCATTACTTTTAAAAGTAACTTTCCCCAACACTGACAATAAGTAAGCAGGAATTTTGCAATTACAGACAGAGAATCTGATACTTTTATTTGTTCTGTTTTGTGTGTCTTATATTTGAGAGGGTTTTCACTCAATGCAGACAAATAAGTAATAAAAAAGTGGCCATTGGTTAGTGAAGGGCTGGCTTTGCTTTGCTAGCGTCGTCGCTAGGGTTGGGTAGCACTAGCTACAGACAGACCCGGTGCTAATACGGCACTGGTGCCTTAACGACCGTTATTTACTGGACCGAATATCAATGTGGATTTCTGTGCTTCATTTCGGTGCTACTGTTATGCCTGTGCTTCTCTTGGATGCTCTGAAAACGGACGTTAGAAACGTGACGCTAGTCAGCTGTTAACTTTAGCATACTAGTAGCTGGATTAAACACGGTTAAAATGCTGGCCAAACAGTGTAATGTGTGACTGTATTTCACTGTAGACTAGGGGTGGAACGAACGGTACATGTATTCGTATTGAGCCGAAACGGTACGGGCGTCACGGTTCGGTGTATACATTTACACGGAGAATACATTGTATAAAAATAAATAAAACTCGCGTGCAAATTAATTCATGTAATGCGGAACTACTGTTAGATACGCGGGTTCTTTGGGGACACCTAATCTGTAGCCCCGCTTTAGCTCTGAAGCAGGCTGCGATCATAGACTGTAAAAAATAGGCTGCGATGTAAAGATTGCATTGCTGGAGTATGGTGTGTGAGAGAGAGGGAGAGGGAGACTCGGGAGAGGAAGAGAGGGGCGCGGGCGCGATCGAAAAGTCGCGTGTGTTTAAAGTCGCAAAGTGTTTACTTATATTTGTGTGTGTGTGTGTGTGTGTGAGAGAGGCGCGGATGCGATCGAACAGTGGAAACATAAAAACATACTCCGTCATTTTGTTTATAAAAGACATCATTCAAACTGCAAAGTGTTTAAGTTACTGTTAATTAAAATTTTAAGGAAAACAAATATATTAATCTGAAATGTAGCAAATACATTTTCAATTCATTCAGGTACAATTTCCAAACATATCTCAAGGTCACAACAAGTGCAGATTGGTCAAGTGTTCAATAAATGTTTTTGTTGAGAAATCTTGTCGATCTTAAAGGACAAATCCAGTGAAAAATGAACCTAGGGGTAATTAACACATGGTTACCGAGTCGATCGTTCCCGGAGATGCGTTTTCATGATAATCGAATATAAAGTGTTTTATCTTTAAAAACAGATTAGCTCATAACAATAGTATATGGGGCACAGAGTAAGTAAAAGTAAATCGCTAGTTAATACCACTAACAAAGCTCAAAATAGCCTCACACTAACACGGTAGCATAATGAGGGTCCATACATGCAAACCGAAGCATTGAGAACTTTGTAAGTGTACAGACAGTTTAATAAGAAGATACTTTATAAAGACAGTACATTACGCGTTTACATGCAGGATCCATTTTGGAAAACAGTCTCGACTAATCGAGTCACGAACGCCGTGCTACGTTAGATTTCACTATGCGTAATTCCTATCGACCAGCTCACTTAGCGCGGCGTTCGTTGCTCGACTAGTCAAGTGCACTAGCCACCGCAACATCCAATAGGAAAATTCAACTGCAGTAGCCACCGTTCAACCTTAAGAGGGCAGCACTCAGACGTTTTTACACCATATATTGTAAAATTAAAACACCTTATACCCAAATGTCAAAAAAGTTACTCGAATCAATGAACAGCACTAATAAAGCCTCATTCTTAAAGATCATTAAATAAAAAAAGATGGTTTAGGGTTTAGTTACCCTTTAAAAGTCTCACTCACTCACTCACTCGTATTTAGTTTAACTCTTTTTATTGATGCTTTTCAATCAGAGAATTACTAAAACAAAGACAATACAGCGTTTGTTTCACCATATTGACCAAGAAATCCAGATGAGATTAAACAAAAGCTTTCCTTACTCTCTGAGTAATGATAAATTATATAATTATTATAAATGTTTGCTCCAAAACATACTAGTATATTACAAAACAATACAAGTAAAATAATATGAAATTATATATGTACTAAACGTATACATACCGTGTGGTAGCAATATAGACAAAATACAGCAAAAATTTTAACATTACTAAGAAAAAGGAACAAAAAACAAGAACAAAAAAAAAAACCCTGCACCTTCATAGACAATTACTGGAAAACCAAATACAATTTCTTTCCCCTTTTTTATGTTCTCACTGTTTCTTAATCAATCAGGGACAGGAGAGAGGACAAAGAATAGCAAGGATCGAATACAAAGGTAGGGATTATATATAGGGCTACTTATAGGAAAAATAAATAAAGTACAAGAGGAAAGGTTGCCAAATCATGTGAAATTGTTCTGTTCTGACATAAAAAAAAATTGAATAAACTGCATCCAAGCCGAAGCTTGTCGACATCGGTTACAAGTAGGATCGAGATCCAGGTTTATTTTAAACCGTTTAGCTTTTGTACGATAAATTCTGTGTAACTTTGAGAGGAGGTATGTACACGACAAAGGGCCTTAAACCATTCCTCATCAGTAAAAACGTGGTTAAGATCTGATTCCCAACTCTGCTTTATTTTAGACATGGTTGAAAAATCTGACATCTGACTGAACTACAAACTATCCACTGATGTCTGTGAAAAAGGGATGTGCTCGACAAGCTTGGACGTCTGTGCCGCTGCACACTCAATCCACTGCATGTTTTTCATTTACCAGCTTGTGCACCACAGCTATATAGGCGTTACTATATTTCGTTTAAAGGGAACCTATTATGCCCCTTTTCACAAGATGTAAAATAAGTCTCTGATGTCCCCAGAGTGTGCATGTGAAGTTTTAGCTCAAAATACCCAACAGATAATTTTTTACAGCATGTTTAAATTGTCATTTTTTGAGGCTCAGAAAAACGCGCTGTTTTAGTGTGTGCCCTTTAAATGCAAATAAGCTGCTGCTGCACGACACAGGGGGCGGAGCTTCATGAGCTCGCGCTCAGTCTCTCAGGACAATTTCATCTCACGGAATGATGATAAAAATATCAGAAACTCTCAGTAACAGTGTTCATTTCGACCCGGAGTCGGACAATAATGCCTACAGAGTCAGAGTGCTGTATGGAGATGGACCAGGTATACTTTAGTAGTTTAATTACAGTTATAACGTATTTGTCATCTGCTTGTATGTATCCACTATTAATAGCCTACAAGTCTGCTGTTTCGGACCAGGTCCGAATGATGATCAAACGTATACTGATGAGTTTAATAAAGTTTATTGTACATAACACAAAAGATGAAGCGTCAGTTTTACTCCAGAAAATCACCGTAAGAGCTGAGTAAACACAGTAAGTTATAAGAAGTGCGCAAGTACATCAACGAATTTCGGTAGAGTTGAGGGAGCATTTTCTTTTAAAAAAAACAAAATAATTTCACCTCGTCTTCAGCGGCTGCCTCAGATTTCGGGAGTAAATAGAGAGAGCTATGTGGATTAATACATCCAGCCACACAACACCTACAACGCTTGGGAGACATTCTCGTCAGTACAACTCGCTGTGAACTCGATCAGGGCGGGTCTATGTTAGAATGGCAGTGTCTGTCAACACTCGTGGGCGGGGCCTGTGCTGTAGTGACGTCACTAAAACAGCATTCTGAAAACAGGTCGTTGGGAGACACTGCTGATGATTTATGGGGATTAATAAAAAAGGAGTGAGTGGATTTTTATCACTATTGGGTGGTTGTGTACACACACTGCCAACACACATTTATGTCCAAACAGCATACAAAAGTGAATTTTGCATAATAGGTCCCCTTTAATATTCCACTAAATAGATACATTTACTTCATAGACAGCCTTCTTTTTTATCCCCATTACACTCTCAATTGTCAGTGTTTCTTTCTACACAAACACTGTACACACGCTGCCTGGCATCGGTTGTTGGTATCGGGGCATTTTTTACGAGTACACAAGGGCAGTATCGGGATTGTAAAACTAATCCATATGAATTGTGCAGTTTAGTCCAAATTTTCTGAAGAGACACGATCGCTTTATATGATGAGCAGATTTAATTTAGGCTTTTATTCACATATTATTCATTGGTTCTTGCGGAAGCTCAAACGTGCTGAAGTGAAGGATGAGGGGAGCACAGTGAGGGGTTGGGGCCGTGGTGAATGATTGAAGAAGATGCGCTGGATATTTTCACTTCAACAGGCGTTACAATCAGCCTTTGAGTTTTAAAAGATAACATTCAATGAATAGGAAATTAAAAAAATGTTTATGTATCTTTCTACTGTAACCTAATCAGTCAGTGATTTATTAGTTAACAACTTATTTAGACTAGTTAACAACCAATCAGAATCCACTTGACTTTAAATAGCTTGAGCATTTAAAGCGGCAGACGACATAACTGCAGCGTGCGCTTTTAATAAACAGAACATCAGTGTGTTGGTGTGGATGCTGATGTAGTTATCTAGTTATCATTCTTAATGTTAATGGGCGTTAACTTCCACTCTCTGCCATAGCTTGAAAATTCTCCATTTATTTTTAAAGCTACATTTTGATATTTATGACGATCTTCTATGATTTTTAGTATGATTTTTGATATTAATGATATTTGCTTCTCAAACAGATGTCTTGATTGACTTTAATTTGTTGTTTTTCTTTATTAAAGGTGATCTAAATGTTGGTGGCATTGTTGCGGGGGTCATCGTGGCTTTGCTGGCAGTAGGGTTGCTCCTCTTTGCTCTCTGGTTTGCCAGTAAAAAGGGATATCTTCCAAGTAAGTTCTTACAGCGTGTGGGTCTGTCTGTCTGTCTGTCTTGTCTGTGAGTGAGTGAGTGAGTGAGTGAGAGGGGAATAATTATAAAATCAAACAATTAGATGCCATAGCGACAATATTAGATATTTTAAAAAAAATTATTCAAAATGATTTGACTAATTTGCATTGTCTCCCCCCCCCACCCCACAGAAATGTCTGAAAGGTAAGAGTTTATTTCTATGGCACATACAACTTTAAATCTTTATATTATATAATACTATATCTTGCATTAAATATGTTCTAAAATGTAATAAAATTATATAAATGATCTCTTGCAGCAAGCCGAAAACACAAGCTGTTTATACCCAGCCTAGATCAGATGAGGGGGATGATGGAGATGTAAGTACAACACACATGCTTAGTTGTGTAAATATTAAACCGCTGAATTGATTTCCCCATTGGAATTTTGTTTGCAGTAGTTCATTTTGAATGTCCATTTCTATTTTTGTGTTCTGTTCTACCACCACAGTAGTGGTTTTGGTAAAATAATTATTTTCACACCGTTTTGTGTGTCTGTTTCAGGGGGAATTCAGACAGAAATCATCGTTTGTGGTGTAGACTGTGTTGCTTTGGATGAATTGTCAAGATTTTTTGCCTAGATCAATTTTTTTTCTTTTCAAGTTCATACAAAATCAGGATCTGTTTGAATGTGAAGAATTTGACATCAAATGTGCCTCCCTGCCCTGCCTACCACACTAGTTGACCATAGAGATGTCCAAAAGCTTTAATCATAAATGTGTGTGTGCAGTAGTTTAAATTTACAGATTTAGTTTCAGGAATCTAAATCCTGTCTCTCTTTTGCAGCAATGAATTGAAATGTAATTTATTTAACTACGAGTAATCTGTGAGTGGAAATTAACAAACTTAAAGGGTTTATTATCAATCCTTTATTAATATACAGTAATATGCTAAGTAATATGAATTTGTTTAGTTATTAATGGCTTGAGGCATCCAAGGCTAATTCTATGTGATTCTGCACTATGGGATGAAAGCTGGGGAAAAGAAGGTACTATGAATGACTGTTCCCCATTCAGGAAATAATCCCCCTTCTCCTTGATATAAACATTTGCTGTACATTGTAGTCGTTGTTTGTTTACTTCACTGGTATTTTTTATGATAGTATACTTTGTGTTTTTATGTGTTTTGTATTTCATTCACGAAATGTAAATAGTTCTTTCTGGTTTTTATTGGATGTTATAGAGTTTAAAATCATGCTTTATTGATCTCTTTAAATTGTTCAACTGGAAACATATTACAAAACTGTTTTTCTTGTTTGATTGAAGTTTTAATGTCTAACTTGATCCCGTTCTTCCAATAAATTAAACTTACTGATGACTTATATGCAATATTATATGTAATGCTTACATTCCTCCATTAGCAGGTCCACCCAGTCCGCTCATGCAGAAAACTCCTTGTGAATGTGAAATTAAGCAATGTTATCTGTGGTTGTCTGAACAACAATATGACTCTTTTGGGAAATATCTCTTTTCTATCACGTAGGTTGAGAGTATGAATGAATATATTTATTTTCAAGTTATTTGTTAATGTGTCAATAACCTGATGAGATCTAAAATGTTTTGAATATGACCACTACGAGGCAGTGTAGGACCACAATAAATTCTGCACAGCTTCGAAAAACTGTCGAAATTGACTTACCATTGGCATGTATCTATGTGATTCAACATAATGTCTGTAACATAAAAATAATAAAATGATTTTCATTGTTTTTGTTTTATACAATTTTATATTTAACCAAATACATTATTTGCACAAGGCATTCGCTGGTTTCTGAACGGATGATTTTTCAAGATACTGCTTTCTCTGTTCTGGCCATATACGACCCTTAACATTTTACAAAATATAAGTATTTTCCACATGACGCGTTTTACGTTCTAGCTGCGCACAGTTACGTAACGTTCGGCGGAATGCGAGAACGTCAATGACGATGATGCTTCTCACTGAACTGCGCTGATCGCATCTGATCTGCTCAACGTCACCTTTGAAAACTGCGACTTTAAGGATGAGGGGGGCGGGGCCGGCCTGGCCCCGTCTGCTGATAGGCTGCTTCCGCTTTCAGTCAAGCCCCATTCATAAATAAGTCATGTCTAGAAGGAACCGATGTAACAAGTATTGATAGATTTCGCTCGCGACGCGTATTTCTACAACATTTCTAACTCTACGTCGAGCCGCGATAGACTCCGTCGAATTATATTTCTTCCCGTGGCAGACAGCGACAGCGATGGTTGTCGTTTCACGGAGCAAATGAGATTGACTTCCGACTGGTGACCCCGTTCTCAAACTGTAATGACATGAGCGCTCCAGCAGGAAGCTCAAATCATTTTGTGTTTAGAAACATTGTAGCGCGTCCGCCAAGACTTCTGTCTGCCCGACTGTGGGGTATAATGGAGCGTTTTTGATCCAGCCTTTACTGAAGATACTGTAGCGCTTGATTCGATGTTTTAAATGTGTGTCGTGTCCGTCCATTTGGACGCATCAAAAGTAAGCAATTCGCTGTTCTGAAACCAAATGGAAAGCTGAACCATGGCAGCAAAAGAAGACCTATATGCCAAAGTCGCTCCACGGATGCAGCGGCAGAACCGGCCAGGAACTGTCAAACATGGAAATAGTCTGGATGTATTGCTGTCAATGGGCTTCCCAAAAACCAGGGCGTAAGTATCAGAGTTTCATCTCTCCCAGATCTCGAGCACCACGCAGCTGCAATCACAGCTGTAAACGTTAAGAACGCAAACACATGTAATAAGAGCGCTACAAAATCCCTTTGGAAATACAGAAACATGGCAGATATATACAATTTGTAGTGCAAGTTGCATTTGTAATGGCGTCGGTCTGGTTGTGTTATTGATTAATATGACGAAGTGGGAAATAGGCTCGATCGGTTATAAAGTTGTTTTCCTGTTGCCTCATTAAGCAGTTTACTTTGAAACTCGTCATACGTGGTCTGGGCTACATCTGCCCAGACGGGACATGTTCCTCGAGCGCGTGAGGTGGGCACCGCTGGGAGGTCAGATCACCGCTGTCCGTCCTATTGGCGTTGTGTCAGCGCATCCATAACCGTCTGACGAATGTTCTTTTTTTCATGGCATCATGGCGCTTGAACATGTATGTATAGCCTATACTTGAACATAGGCTGAATCTAAAGTTTCCGATTCCATGAATGATTCTTCTGTTCCTGTCCCAAAAGAATAGTTATTAAAACAGTTATAATCCGAAATAAATGTAATTCAGGTTTTTTTTTTCACAGACTTTAAATTACTTTTCACAAACCTTTTATAAAAATAAAAAAAGCATACTAACTGTTTACTATATAGGCTACAATTTATAAACAAACAAAACTTAACATATTTATTGGTAGCCCTTTATAATAACGTAACAATAATTAATTTAGCCAATTAAACTTAACTAAAAATGAGCAATTCATTGTCAGTTCATGTTAGCTCAGAACCACTTAATGTGGCCAACACAACTTTTGATAATAATTAGTGCTGTCAAATCGATTAATCACGATTAATTGCATCTAACATAAAAGTTTTTGTTTACATAATGTGTTTGTGTGTGTATATATTATATAATATAATATATATCTATATCTAAAAATATTTATATATTATTTATATATTGTGTATATATGTGTGTGTGTCTGTGTAACAAAAACTTTTATGTTAGATGTGATTAATCGATTTGACAGCACTAATAAAGGTTGAAATTAACATTTAAAGTAGTAGTTCACTTTCAAATGAAAATTAGCCCATGATTTACTCACCCTCAGGCCATCCTAGGTGTATATCACTTTCTTCTCTCAGACGAATACAATAGGAGTGATATAAAAAAAATATTTTGGCTCTTACAAGTTTTATAATGGCAGTGGATTGCAACCAACAGATTGAAGCTCAAAAATGTGCATTCATCCATCATAAACTAACTTCATGCACCTCCGGGGGGTTAATAAAGGCCCCCTGAAGCAAAACGATGAGTTTGTGTAAGAAAAATATGAATTATTTAAAACTTTATAAAGCAAATTAACTAGCTTCCAGACAAAAGAACAATTGTATCCAAATTTATCAAATTTATCCACTTTGAAGAGCGTTTTCAAAAAGCTTTGTTTTCGTTAATAAAAACGCTGTCTCAGTCTGGACGGAAGGTCAAAACGGAGAGAAAAAGGTGCATTTTCAAACGAAAACGTATTAGTGTGGACAAGACCTAAGCCTATCGGTTTTCCAGAAAAAGACAGAGTACATAGTATGTGTTTATTGTACATGGAGCGGGTTGCCCGCTCAAATGTGCCGCCCTTACATGCATCACATGACCAGCCTTGTCATGCAATTCATAGAGTTATCATTTACTAAAAATAACAATAACATTTTGTTTACTTTTATATCACTTTGAGCAATTGCTCAAGAATGAGCCACCTAAACGCTTACTGAATGAACCTTTAAAAAGTGTAAATGAATCAAATGAATTCAGTAACCACTCTGAGTGGTACATACATGTTTCCTATTGAGTAATTTTTTCGGAAATTGGACCTTGCTCGTTGTGATGTTCATGTTGATTCATAGTGCCATTGTATAGTAATGCAAGAAACACTTTCAGAGACAGGGGTTTTAGTATGTCATTGGCGTAAGAATGTAATAAAAAAAATAAAAAAAGGAATTCTGATTGAGATTCAATTCAGATCTTTACAAAAAAAAGTGACGTCATACCATATGTGGCACCATACCGCTTTTTGATGCAGCGAGTTTCTTGATTTAGATGAAGTTGCCCAATCTATCCTTTCCATCATTGTTCTACTCTGAGGAGGACGGTTGGAGTAAGGTATCTCCAACCAACCATGAAGGCTGCATTAGGTTGCTGTCAGTGAAGAGCTAGATTCTCATTCATCAAAATTACAGTTAATCTCTGCTTCTTTTAGCCACACACATTCTCAATCCTGTTCTCTCTCTGTCGCTCACTCGTGTCTTTACTTTTTGCTTGGGCTTAATCCTGCAGTTTTTTTATAATCTGTCTGGAATCCTCCTTGCCTCTGCGTGTTATTACGGTTTGTGACTAGATTGGGATATACAGGCCAAATGATTCCTTTCATGTTTAATCCAGGGAGAGCAAACAAAGGTGAATGGAGCAAGATGTCTTTATTGAATGTTGTGGATGAATTTGATCCAGTCTTGGTTTTGATGCAGATCAAGGCTTTGTGCCTGTGTGTAAAACGACACTGATCTTGTTCATGAATGTACGTGGTCGGTGGATTAAGCTGGTCATCGTCCTTGAGGCCTTGACAAGAGAATTTGAAACATTTGGCCAAATATTTGTCATTTGCTGACATCGGAAGTAGTGGTATGCTAGATTTCTAACCTTCTATGGTTAGTCTGTCTGCTTCTGACAACATTTAAAAGTTTGCTTAAGTGTTGGAGATCAAGTAGTATGCATATGGGTGGTTGGCATAACATGCTTTTAATAACTTTAATGCGATTAGTGCCATATATGGATTAAATGATAGTGATCAGTCTTGTTTTTATGTTGGTAAAATAAATTACACCATAGATTGTGTTTGGATACATGGAAAACAATTGACCATGTCCTCAAGTGGAGAAAGAGAAAGTAAATAAATTTAAACCATTCATTGCCAAAGTAGCATATTTGGCTTGAACTGATGTTTTTATATGCTTATGCCAGTATGGGAGAGTAGATATAATTGTGACATGTTTGTATTTGTTTTGTTTTTTTATTTTATGTGTAGGTGTACAGAGCTGTAATTTTGCAACACAATATACTACTTGAATCAAGCACTGCATTTATACTCGTTCTTCTCCCTTGCATATGCATATGCATTGACCGAACAATGTAATTATTGTTTTTGCATACCGTGTTTGTAATAAATTGCCTTATTTTGACATGTCCTCCGGGGTAATACAGAGTCATTTGGTGTGACATTCAAATTAATGATCCAGTTTTTGACAGTAAAAATTTGTTACGATTTTAATGCGATTAGGAAATGATTTCACCATCAATGAAAAAGTTTTTATAGCTCAGTTAATAAAAAAAACCCAATACATTACATGTTATGTTTTTTGTCAGTAATTGTCCTTTTTAAAAATGTTATACATGAGGGTTTAGCTTTGAAGAATAGGACAAAATTAGGTTGTAATTTAAAAAATATATATAAATTTGATTTAACTATGAATATGATATTCATGACTTATTATAGTTTTCTTTCCTGCCTCTCACTTTTCATACTTAATTGTCAACCCACATGTAATTGAAACTCACATACTCGAGAAATACCAGTTAGTATTAACACTTTACAATAGTGTAGCCTATTAACTACAATGAGCAATACATCTGTTACAGTATTTATTAATCTTTGTTAATGTTAGTTAATAAAAATCCACAAATTCACAGTGCATTAACTAATGTTAACAAATACAACGTGTTTGCATAATGTATTAGTAAATGTTGAAAATAAAATTAACTAAGATTAATAAATGCTGTAGTTCTTGTTCATTCTTAGTTCATGTAAACTAAAGTAGTTAACTAATGAAACCTTATTGTAAAGTGTTACTGTATTAACACTGGCAATCTACTTAAGCTAGTGATCGAATGGTTGCCGAGTTTGTCTCTGAACAGAACTCGGACACGTATTAGTCAACAGGAACTGCTTATTTTGGTTAGGCTCAATATATAACCTTACAACAGTTTCAGCACTGAAGGGTCTTTAAAGGATATAATGAAAAGTAAGGTTTGACATTTGCATGAGACTTTCCCTGTTCTGATACGTAATAGCCTAAACATGGCTACACATGCCAGAAAGGTTTTTTTTCAGTGGCTGTTACATTCCATTTGTTAAATTTGTTTAATCTAAACAAGTTTAATCTGAGATTTAGACATTATTTTGTATTTTACATAATATGAATCTACCATACTGCAAGTATGTTTTTTGAAGTTTACTACTTTAAAAGCCTTTGGTTAAGCATTGTTTGGCAAGCACTAGCTATTTGTTTCTGTGCAAGAGTCTCTTAGTGACCAGGTTTCTGTGAAATGAAGTCATGTGTATTATACACCAATATGTTAAACCACATCAACAAAATAAGATATCTTACTTATCTATCACCCTCTTTATAGCAGTTAGAGAAGTATACATTCAACACACATATACATATACCCTCATGTCACAATTCAATTATATGGTAAAAGGTTAACAAAAAATGTACTATAGATTAAAATGCAAAATTTGGTATTACATTATGGGTTTAAATGAATAGGCTTGAAATTGGTGCCGGTAACCCAATGCACAGGACTATGGTGACACCAGAATAAAAAATATTCATGATTCTGAAGCCGAATATACAGAATTATTTTAGATTAAGATAAGACATTTGGCATTATCAGAATCCATAAATATTCCCCCATTGCATTATTATAAATGGTATTCAACATTATATAAAGTAGTTTAATGTAGTACTGACACTAAAAGTCTTAGAACTTGAATTTTTTCCTCACACAGAAATTTTATTTTGGATGAATTATACACAATACAAATCGGCACTATCCACGATACATATTGTTGCATTTTTGTATTGCGATATATTGTTACACCCCTAATATACCTACATATACAAATATAGCATTTTTTATTTTGACAAAATAGTATAGAATCTTAATATTTATAGATTATTGGCCATAACAATAAAATAATGATCAGCTTAGGTATTGGTTAGAATCTTAAAGGTATAGTTCACCCAAAAATTACAATTCTGTCATCATTTGCTCACCCTCAAGTTGTTCCAAACCTGTATGAATTTCTTTCTTCTGCTGAACACAAAAGAAGATATTTTGAAGAATGTCTGTAACCAAACAGTTGATGTACCCCATTGACTTACATAGTATATAGTAAGTCAATGGAGTCCATCACCTGTTTGATTACCCATGCATATTCTTTAAAATATCTTATAATTAAATAACAGAATTTTCATTTTTGGGTGAACTATGCCTTTAATATTTGTGTATCTGTTAAATATTATTTATTTTATAACTTTTCTTTGTTAAAATGTTAAAACATTGTACAGTTTTCTTTTTGTTTTCAAAAAAGCTTACATTTTCAGCGATCTCAAACATTTGGAGCCCACTGTATTTGTTGCCCCTTAAACCCAATTTAAAGTCTGTGAAGTCAGAAGTACACATTTTCCTGTGTAAAGGCATCCAGATTTGTATCTCGCCTATAGTGGTCAAAACCACTTTAGTGTCTGTTGACTCAACTGTGTTATAACCAGATGTGTACAAGTTTTGAAACTTTGCTCTTTTTTGGAGGTTTCCATGTGTGTGTGTGTGTGTGTGTGTTAAGGTCAGTTTGAGTGGGAAGCTTTCATACATTGGGTGGAAACACTGATGTTTCTGTGTCCCAGCTGCTTAGGGACTCTTTCCAGTTTCGCCCGATGATGCAGGAGTTGCACACATTTTCCGCTAGAGAAAGGCAAGAGGAGAATACTCATGCAATGAGTTTTAAAAGGAGAGTGTGAGTCTGTCTTGAGGTGGAAACACTCAGTTCAAAGAACACAGCATAGGCTTTCATAAATGGTGGTATTAAATATTGGTGATACTGACGATAAAGAAAATCATGTTTAAAGGGATATTTCACCCAAAATTTTTTAATTCAGGGAGGTCTTTGTTTACTCACCTTTGTTATTCCAAACACGTATGAATCTGACCAAAATTGCACCCAAACTTTTGAGTCTGGGAGTTGAACTCAAGAACCAAATGAGTCCAATTCTTGAATCATTCAGATGATTTGCTGAATTATGCTTTACATTTCCAATCTCCAGTGTTTCAAATTAGCGTATTTTACAAGCTGATAATGTTACGTTAAACCTATGAAAATGTTTTTTAAAAGCTCACTTTGCAGTGTTGCAATGACCATCTTTTGTCAGTGCCTCACCTGTCAAAGTTGAATGAGTGCGTATACGACATGAAGCTGCCCAAAGTTAGCTACACTGAAAACAAATGGGCGTTCATACACAGCTCCCGATCGGGATGAAGTTTGTCCTCAAATCATTTAAGAGCGCACATATACCTTTTATGGGGAGTATTTTAACTTAAGTGCTGCAAGCCATACTCATTTTCTCTTGACAGTCTTTGGCATAAAATGCTAGGCATGCTGCGCCGTATACGGACATTCTTTTACTTTTCAGGAATTTCTTCACATTATTGCTGTTGTTGTGGCAGCCAACAACAGCACAGCATAACTCTGCGTTCGTTCATTTACATTTTTAGTCACGTTCAAAAAGTTTCTGTTTAATTAATTCAGTCACTCTTTTTACCCCGGCGCACATCGTTTACGCAGGAAAAAGTTGGATACATTTAATGAGTTTGGATTGTTTGTGTGTGAGAAACATGTACTCATATGCTTTGTAAGGATGAAAGCCAAACTGTTTATGTGTTCTGGGTTCAGCCATGTGTTGGTGTGCACATTTTGGTACATGAGTCATATTTTCTGGTTCATCACCTGTAGGGTGTGTAGATTTTGTATATGTTCTCATTTTTGCATTCTGTTGCATTGGAGTTCCTAATGAATATCACCTTTTCAGCCACTCTACTAAGTTGCCTTCATTCTTCATTATAATAGTACAGTACATGATAATATTTGGCCATTCTCAGATATTCAGTAATAATCTATGACTCAAAGACTCTTAAGACTCTTAAGACAACAAAGCCTCTGCTTTGTGTGAGTGGAGTCATCACATGATGAGCTTCTCTCAGAGGAAATATGGGAAGTAGGAAGGCCATGACAGTGCAGTATCTAGAGGCTTGCCTTAAGCTCTACAAAAACCAGTCAACCCTTTACTGTCCCACAAAATAATTGCAAACAATTGGACAGTTGGATATCTAAAAAATAAATTAAAAGTTTTATAATGTAATGTTTAGCTCATTTCAGCTTTAAAAAAATAGAATGAATGCCTTGAAGTCTGTTCAGCATTGATGCAAAGTATTCATGTCTTCTAAAACTGAATGAAGATGTTTGTAATTGCACAAACTTTTTAAATGAAATGAAATTAGCACTCAACCATAGAATGGAAAAATCACTTTCTTTTATGCATTTCCTCTTTAGAGGTGAGATTAAATGAGGAGCAAATGGAAACTTTTTCTCAAGTCATTGTACTTATCAGACTTGCGTTTACATTTAACGATTTAATATACGCTTCTCGCTTGTTTCAAAAGCAACTTACAAATGAGGAACATCACAGCTAAGCAAGAACACCACACACACACACACACACACACACACACACACACACACACACACACACACACACACACACACACACACACACACACACACACACACAGATTTCAAACATTGATAATAATAAGAAATGTTTCTTGAGCACCACATCAGCATATTAGATTGATTTCTGAAGAATCATTTGACACTGAAGACTGGAGTAATGGCTGCTGAAAATTCATAAATATATACAGTAGATTATAGTTTTTTCTACACTGTAAAAAATGATATGATCAATAAGTTATGACAACATATGTTTTGACATTGCTTTAACTCATCAAAATAAGTCAAGCAATTTTCAACTTTATTTTATAAGTTATACAAGAATCAACTCATTTTTAAAAGTCAGTTTAATGCAATTTAAGTTGAAATAACTTGAACATCCAAGTTGATTGTACTTAAAAATTTAAGGCAGCAACATTTTTTGCAGTGTATTTTAATATTAAATAAATGCAGCCTTGGTGTGAGTTTAAGAGATTTCCTTCGAAAACATCTTATCAACCCCAAATAATTAAATGATAGTGTGCATATCTCTGTTTTCTATGTTTACTTCTGAAGTTGTTTTTTTTTGGAGAAACATCTGAGACAAATTGTTGCTTAAAAGAATCAGAACTCTGAACTCCATTAAGTCTCACGAGTTATAAAAGAGCAACCACTGAGAAATAATATTTTTCCTGTTGAAATTGTCTTCTACTGTGTGTTTTTCTCAGTCTCTCACATTTTTACCTGAGCATGAAAACACATGAAATCACAGCTCCAGAGCTCTCTTCCCTGAGCACGGAGGTTTTCAGGGTTACCAAGTTTACTTAGTAACTCTGTTATTGATTTAGTTAAATGGACCTCCTTTTAACTGTAATGGAGCTTTTAAAATTCATTTAAATTTAAGTAACTTCATTATTTTAAATCTAAAGGAAGTCACATATGTCTTTGAAATTAAAATTTCATGTTTATGAACAGTACTGCTACGCTTGCAGGCTCATTGTAAACTCACAGTGCAAAGTATGTCCGCTAAGAGGAAGTGCCCCATTTCAGGAAGTGGTTTGTGACCTTTAGAGAGCGCTGTGGCTGCTGGGACATAAAGGAACCCATATGTGCTGAGACAGAGATGTGGGGGTGGAAAGACACATGCACGCTCAAAACTTCAGATATAGTGAGGTACATCATGCATATGTGCATAATCTGAAATACCATGGCAAGAGTTCACAGAAACTGAATCAAGAGCGAGTGGCACATGCAAATACATAAATGAGCCTTCTTTGTAGTCAGTAAATATGAGTCCAACCGTACACTGAACTGTGTGTGAAGTCAGGTGAGCGTTCTGAAAGAGAACAAACAGACACAAATGCATCTCTGTATTGCTTTGATATTCTGTCCTCACATTTATTCTGCAATTAAAATTAATTTCCATAATGTGAAGTTAAATAGGCCTTTACATTTATGCTAACTGTAGTTTTTATCAAAACACCACAGTTGCTAAATTGCTACAGATATTATGGTAACACTTTGCAATACCAAATAACTATAATATCAACAGTGAGTAATACGTTTGTTACAGGATTTATTAACCTTTGTTAACGTTAATTAAAAAAACTGTTAGTTCATGTTATCAGGTCCATCAAATCATATATAATTACAGATGCAATTTTAATAATGTATTAGTAAATGTTGAAATCTGGATTAACTGAGATTAATAGAGGCTTTATTTTTCATTGTTAGTTCATGTTAACAAATGGAACCTTATTGTAAAATGTTACCAATATTATTGGTATTGAAAAAAATATTTTGGATGCCCCAACTGAGAGGCTTTCACAATCTTTCTGTTGTTTATCTTCTTTTTTGACTTCTTAAGTGACCAATATTTTGTAGTAACTGGTATTTTGGTGGAAACTATGGGAGCTGATAGTCAACTGGTGTTGTCTAATGGCGTGATAGGGCATTTGTTTAGAAATGCATGAATAGAAGGGTTTACATTCTTACCGTTCTCTGATGTTTCTTTTCTAATGTCTCCTCTGGCTATGAATAAACTAATGCTGAATAAATCATAGAGCAGAAATGAATAAATCATAATGAATAATCTAAAATGTTTGGGACAAAATGTACTGTAGCTTTTAAAGCTTTCTGTGCTTCTCTATGTACCATATGTCACACTTACAGACAACAACGTGGCTTTACGTTCAAAATGTATCATGGTCAACAAAGTTTCCCTGCTTTGCCTTACAATCATCATCCTAAATACACTAATACCTTAATAGTGTAATCAAATAATGCAAGACGTTATCTTTTTTCAGAATCTTTCTCTTGAGAACATCACATCTTTTAAAAGCAGCTGAAGAAGCACCGCTTCCGCAAGCACTTCACTCACACTACACACACACTCGCACACACGCACATACACACTTTTAAAAAAAGCATTTCTTCTCTTCTCTTGCTTGATTCCTAATCTAGTTGTCTAATAAACCTGGCATTGCACAACAATTGTTGACTCTTGATGAATGCTTTGTTCTTCTTCTGTAAGTCGCTTTGGACTAAAGCAACAGCTAAATGCATAAATGTAAATGTTCTCAGATGGTGAAATAGGAAGCCACATGATGATGAATATGTTCATCACAAATGGTCTGTCCATAAATAATGGCCAATAGTCTACATAGACGGTGCACAGGGTCATGAGAACAAAGACAAAACGCCATCACTGTTACACACGACAATAAAATAATGCATTAAATATGAACAAACTAACCGGAAATGTAACACAAAACACCATGCATTACTGATAACAAAAATAAAAATAAACAAAACTATTTTAATGAAATATAATCATATGTGATGTATAATCCTGGGACTTCTGAGAATATCCTTTTACTTTTTCCCCTGTAATGTATATGGTAATTTATAGCTTTTATTCGTAAAAACCGTACATTAAAATTGCATATAATGCGATGTTAAACTATTTATAGTTTTTCACTGTATATGTTAAGGTAACTCACAGTTAACCAATTAACACATTTTCACTGTAGCATTTAAACATTTTTTATTTTATTTTTTCTGTAAAAGTTACATCTTTTTCAGTATAATGCATGGTTTTTGTATTGTACCCCTTACAAAAAAGTACTGTGTAAGTTCTATGGTAGAGTCAGTGATGGTATCAAATGGGAATACCATGATACTTTGATATATTTTATGTCATTGAATGAAAGTACCACAGTATTTGCTTTGTACGTCATAGAATACCATTGCATTACCACAATCCATTTAGCCATCTATTTGTCAACGTTCAGTGTGTTGGAACACTTCCTTCACACAATACACAAGAACATAAAAAAAAAAAAAAAATCTTTGCATTTAGCATTACATCTCTTCTGGTAAAAACCCTTGTCCTGATTATATTTGAACCAAACTGAACACTGAACATGAGACGCTACAGAATCAAGCTCAAAGTTTCCGGATGATGAGCAGTAATGGAAGATGCAGAAGCAGTGATTCAGATTATGCCTTTGGAATCTAGACCCTCATACGTCTCTTTCTGTCTATTGTGACATTTCTAAATGGCAGAAATTGTTGTTAATTGTTCAGTCACAATGAATCATGTTTTAGTCATGCACGCATGTTCAAACCCATGGTCACACCTAAATACCGCAGACACAATCTTTATCTCAAAGAGTGTTAAGTTCAACTACAGTTTTATAGGCTTAAATGAATTGTATTTGCTTGCTTGTACAGTAATTCACAGATATAAGAAGCTGTTTTCAGTTCTCAGTTTTTCAGTTCAGCTCTCTTTAATATTGCTTGTTCCATGAATAAGTTCAAATTTTTTTTCTGTCTCTTTAATGCCCTGCTGGTCCTTCCCGTCTCCATCTAGATAAATAGTGTCATCATCTGCCCGGTCTCATGCACCCTAACCAAGCGAGAACACGCTCACAAAAGCTGCGAGTGTCTTCCCTGTAGTTTTAACATAATAAGCTGTTAACTAGGCGGGTAGAGAACACGAGATGAGCGTGAAAAGATCTTCACGGCCAGCCAGTCCTGTTACTTACAGAGGGAGAAGGGCTTATTGTCAGAGGATAACAATTGTGCATGAGGATATGTGCACTGAGAGAGAGGGAGCAGAACAATCAGAGACATCACACACTGTATTTGTTATTCTTTCCTCTCATTTTCTCCGTATGGGATGTAGGAGCAATAAAAAGAATTGAAGAGAATGATAGATGGTGTGATGGTAAGATCCAAAATGAACACCGTTTAAGCACCAAAATAGGTTTTAGCAAGTGGAGTTGCTCGCCAGTTAGCAGGTTATTATGAACTCCAATACATGGTTTAAATCGAAACGATAACTGACCCTCACTGATGTATGTGTGACGTGTGCAAGTTTTTCCTCAGTGGAAAATTTGCAATTGATAAAGAGGTTTTTGTTCTCCAAAAACACTATTTAAAAAATGCAACTTCTGCTTTGTCTGACAAACTCTATTTGAACTGTCGAATGTAGAAAATGTTGACATTACTTGAAATTAAATAAAGTCAGTTTTTAGGCCATTTAGTATAAGGCTTCTGAGCATGCTCAGTTTGATCACTGATATTGATTTAGCAAAACATTGCATTTGTGATTATATCTTATTGTCTTATGTTGCACGGGTATATTTGTGGCAATAGCCAACAAAACATTGTATGGGTCAAAATTATAGATTTTTCTTTTATGCCAAAAATCATTAGGATATTAAGTAAAGATCATGTTCCATGAAGATATTTTGTAAATTTCCCACCTTAAATATATAAAACATTTATTTTTGTATATAAAACATAATATTTAGATTTTTCTGTACCCTCAGATTCCAGATTTTCAAATAGTTGTATCTCGGCCAAATATTGTCCTATCCTAACAAACCATACATCAATGGAAATATTATGTATTCAGCTTTCAGATTATGTATAAATCTCAATAAATAAATAAATTACCCATAAGACTGGTTTTGTGGTCCAGGGTCACATAGTGCTTTCTTCTGTGAAGTTTCTTTCATTTCAGTGAATATAGCCTATATTTTGGTGTATAGAAGTAACTCTGAAACAAGTTAGACAAGCTAGGAAAGTTATTTATCACTATTATGCAATGTTAATACTCAGCTTAATTTAAAATGCAAACTTTAATCAAGTTGATACCACATTTTTTTCCCATAGTATCCTCAAACATATCCTAGTGTGTGAGTTTTCTCTACTTCTGACTTTATTTACAGTGGATTGTTTACATGTGGATTGTTCCTCAACAAATAAAACATGCTTAGCAACACATACAAAACTGGTTTGTGTAATACAATTGTGAGAGAAAAGTGTGCAGGAACTGAATTGGGCTTCATTGCCTGATGAAATCCCCTCATTATTAATATCATTGAGTCTTCATGAGCTATATCTGCACAGAGGACACCCTTTTAGGACACCCTTTTATATCTCTATGTGTGCGTTTGTGTGTGTGAATGTGTGGGTGGGTGTTGCGCTGTGTTGTACTGAATGGGGAATACATGCTAACTTACTCCTCTGTAAACAGGAAGTGACTATTTCCCCATAGAGTTCGGAGATTCGGCCAAAGCAGCGAGAATGATGGCTTAGACACTATTCTCTATGCATATGTTACACATTTGTACTCCACCTCTCAAGAAAATGTTACAAGGGCTGATTAATAACAGGCAGAAAAAAAAAAAGAAGAATACAATTTTTTTTTAATTTTTTTTTTTTTTGTACATGAATAGTCACCCACACACAAAAGCACACCCAGTCAAATGTACTCCCTGGACCAGCCTCTTCATCCCTCTTAAATGCTGCACAGGAAATACAGGTTATAAATAAATCATTGAGTTCCTGCCTGGAGCACTGACCAGAGGGGAAGGGAGGAGGAGATGGCCTGTAACACAATACACACACACACACACACACACACACACACACACACACACACACAGGCTGATGGATAATCGTGAGTGTGAGTGATCCCGGATGCACAATGATTTTCAGTTCTGATTTCAAATGTACCTTTAGGTAGAATAAATATCTGTGCTGTTTAGCATATGGTCTGTATAGGAGCTCGTACATGTGTGTGGCCTCACTTTTGTTTCTTGTGTGTGGCATCGCTTGTGTTTGTGTGTTTTTGTGGATGTATACGTGATGAAAGTTTGAGCATGTGGGTGGAGTGTTAGGTTGGGGTGTGATGAAGTCTTGAACGTGCTACCGTGGAGTTTCTTCAAATGCTTCTTAATAACCTGTGTAAATCTCTTTGATTTAATGCAGGTTTATATGTGATTAGTATAGTCTTAAACTTCAGGCCAACCTCGAGCGGCTTATGAATATGTTTCCTCTTCAAAAACTTTTGTTGTTCTTTTACATATGAACTTAATAACAAACCAGATGGTTGATAGTTTACTTGTGGTGCTTTTGCAGTTGGATGGGGATTTTGCTGCTACAATAAACACCTTGTATATTGACACCAACTTTTGTACTCATATTTTGTACAACAGACCTTTTGTATCAACTGTAAAGCAAGTTCCTGGGAACCATTTTTTTTAAATTGTGTTTTAAGAAACAATCTTTGTTTTATTTTCATCACGGCAGAATAGCTCACCACAAAATTTGTGTATGCGAGACTGCACAGGCATCTGAACTTGATCATGCATGTATGAAAGTTTGAATATGTGTCTCACCATGTTTCATTGTGTCGTGTGTGTGTGTTTTATGCACACTTTGAACATAGTTTTGCACTACATACAGTACATGCTTGCATTTCTTCATATGTGTTTAGCTTGTGAGTGTATAAATGCATACATCTCGCATGTTTATGCATTTGAAGACATATGGCTGTGCATCATGGGCTTCCCCATCCCAGCATGCATTGTGGCTTTGGGCCCTGAGGGTTAGTTGGCATGATGACCATTTTCTCTATAGGAAGCCAACTAAATATAGAGTAATTGAGCGCTATGCATTGGCTGCAAACTGGATTACCACACAAAAATGCACACACTATTGACTTTTACAGTAATCTTAGACAAATAAATACATACAAAAAATAAACAAAACAAATCAACAAATAATTAAACAAGTATATTTGTGTGTGTGTGTAAAACATGTTTAAATGTGACAGTAATGACAGTTATATTATTTAAAAAGTTTTCTATTTCAAATAAATAAATTTTTTCTTGCTACTATTAATCAAATAAAGCTTTCATCAAAGTTTTTAACACTGATAATAATGAGATGTTTCTCAAGCAGCAAATGAGCATTAGAATGATTTCTGAAGTATCATGTGACACTGAAGTAATGGCTGCTGAAAATTCATCTCAGGAATAAATAATATTTTAAAATATATTAAAATATAAAGTTATTTTAAATAGTTAAATTTTATCACAATATAACTTTTTTTTGTTTTACTCTATTCTTACTTTTTTGCTGATAAGAGAGGATGTATTATAAATCACCTTGGTGCATCTGCAGTGAACATAAATATTAGTTTTGTTTGCTTATAATGCACTGATAAATTGTCAGATATGCATCGTGGAGCGCCGATTACCAGAGGCTTCCTGTACTTTGAAAAATGTGCATAATCTGCATAATTTCCCTCGCCTCTGACGTGTGACTCTGTTCTTGTGTCTTGTCGTTTTTTCTCGCGAGGTGTAAGGGAAGCACGTACACTTGTAGTGAAGTGTTGCTGTGGTTCATTCGTATTGTTTCATTAATCTGTCACTGAACAACTTTTTGTGATCCATCCTCCTGAGTTGCTGGAAATTAAATGTCTATGGTAGGAGGAGATATCTCAAAGTACTCGTATTTTCACTGATTGCTCATTGTTGACCAGCAGAACGTCCCTTTATGTTCTCTTGTAGTCATTTTGGTGTGTTTTTTTTTTTCTTTTTTCTGCTTTCTTCAAACCTGAAGCAGCATTTTCAGTTTTACTGTGAGGTTTCAAACCTATCCACGGTGCACAACACCCCATTTCCCCTGAGAGTTAGTCAGAGTGTGTGATTTTTAGAGCTTTTATAAAAAGACACTAATTAAATTTAGAACATAATTTAATCGGCTCAGGAAAAAAGCCTTTGAGATGTCAGCTGACACATGAGGAAATGACATAGTGAGTTTAGCATGACCTTAGATTGGATTATATGTCGTTTTACAGTATAGATGCGAGCAGAGGAAATAATATCATCCTACACATGAGAAGATTATGTGCAATTATCCCTACCAAGTAATGTACTTCCACTAACTGTGAACGTCTGGGTCTGTGACCCTAAATTATTGTACCATAGGTGTCAGATTGCTTTTAATTACACCTTTTAGTTCTGTATGATAAAAAGCGAGAATAAAAAAGAACTAGAGAGAAGAGGAGGCTATGGCGAGTGTTTTATGAACTGAGAGAGATGGCACACATTTTCTTTTTCATCACAGTTCTTCAAACCACAGACCAAGTGATATCATTTTCCACTATGATCTTTATAAAGCAAGGAGCTAGCTAAATGAGTCAGACTTAATGAGCATCTGTGAGATGTTCAATGCATTGATAAATTCAGGGGGTTGCTCTTTACTCATAACTTTTTTAAGAACATATACCATTCATTGGTGTCGGTAAGAAACTCTCTGACTAATTATTAAATAAATAAATGAATAAGAAAGAAAAAAAGTAAATTACTTCTATTACGTGAGAAGAAAGAGACCACAAGAAACGTTTGTACATCCTGTACAGTTTTGTGGTCTTTATGCAAAAAAAAAATTCACCAATCAGAATGAACTAATCTATGGAACTGCATATTAAATATTGTTTTATAAATCTTTTCATATTTAATAGTGTGTGGGACTGAATGGTATGGCCTTATTTTTTTTATGTACTATATACCAGTAAGAGCAAAGTGTATGTAGTGGGGTGGGGTCTAAAAAGTCTGAGACCTCAGTGCTCATATTGGACATTTTGCATAAAGATAGTCCCATGATAAATGCAACACATTTGCTTATTTTATTGGTGACCTAGAAATAGTGCAGAATCTTACATTTTGTGAGTAGACTTTTGTGCCTCAATGAATGTGTTTGAGTTTTTTCTTTTCTTTTTTTTTCTTCAATGAATGTGTTTGAGGTGGCTTTGACTCACATGTCCCTCTTTAAACTAATCCGGATAAGTAAACCTCCTTGATATTCATAAATGCCAGTAAACAAATGATTATCCATCTTTCCCAATGTTGTTCTGGGGGACAGGGGGTGGTCTAGACTAGATAATTATTATGGAGTTTGTTTAGTCTGCGTTTGATTTAATGTGTGATATATGTTTCAGATACATAGATAGGAACAATAGAGGAAGATCTCCGTAATATCAAATTTAGATCTCTGAGAAAACTCCTCAGCGCTAATGTACTGATAAACATCCTCCGGAAAGAAGGCCATTGATTTTGTGACCAGTACAGCAATTGAGCTCTCTCTCTCTCTCTCTCTCTCTCTCTGTCCTTTCTGTTACAGGCTAAAAGCTCTGGTTTCGACTGGGGGCAGAAATGTACAAGCAGCCTGTGATTGGTGAGTGACACCCACACACATCCAACATCCGTGACCCATGTCGGATTTGACAGTCGTTCATGTCAGTTGAACCGTGCTGATCCACAGACACTCTTTGAGCTTTGAAATTATATGTTGCATTTTAACACACACACACACACACACACACACACACACACACACACACACACACACACACACACACACACACACACACACACACACACACACACACACACACACACACGCTGAAAAGAAACATTACACTATCAGATGTTCACATGTACTCATGAACCCAGCTTCATGTGCACTTCAATGCACTTTAATGGGTCACTGCTGCCCTCTGCTGGCAGGGAGTCAGGAATAATTGACCGTTGATAAGTTCTCACTTTAAAAATGAAATTAAGCCAGTCATGTCCATACTTTCCACTTCAACCAAAAAGTGAAATTACTGCTCACTTATTCATAATGTCTTTGCAAAGTATATCCAACATGGCATGAATGTCTGTATTCTACAGGTTGTTTTCCCATGTGGATGACCCGTTCCTGGACGATCCTTTACCCAGGGAGTATGTGCTGTACCTGAAACCCAGCGGTCCCCTCCTCAACCAGCTCTCCAACTTCTGGCAGCAGAGTCGCATCACATGTGGAAAGAACAAAGCCCACAACATCTTCCCTCACATAACCCTTTGTCAGTTCTTCATGGTCAGAGCACTTCATCAACATTTCCAACCATATATGAGTCTTTTACTTAATAGCCTACCTCTTTTTAAATGCATGTTTAGCAGTGTTTTCTTTTTTGTCACATCAAACTTAGAAACTATAAAAGAATGTCATTTACATGTTTTAAAATTCATCAAGGCTGCAGTTATTTGATCAAAAATACAGAAAAAGAGTAATATTGTGAAATATTATAACTATATAAATAACTGTTTTCTATCTTAATATATTTTAAAATGTCAGCAGCCATCACTCCATTCTTTAGTGTG